>NW_025535054.1:0-119714 GCF_020615455.1 Coregonus clupeaformis
TAGTCATTTAGCAGACGCTCTTACAGTGAGGGAAAAAAAAATTGATCCCCTGCTGATTTTGTACATTTGCCCACTGACAAAAACATGATCAGTCTATAATTTTAATGGTAGGTTTATTTGAACAGTGAGAGACAGAATAACAACAAAACAATCCAGAAAAACGCATGTCAAAAATGTTATAAATTGATTTTCATTTTAATGACGGAAATAAGTATTTGACCACTCTGCAAAACATGACTTAGTACTTGGTGGCAAAACCCTTGTTGGCAATCACAGAGGCAAGACGTTTCTTGTAGTTGGCCACCAGGTTTGCACACATCTCAGGAGGGATTTTGTTCCACTCCTCTTTGCAGATCTTCTCCAAGTCATCAAGGTTTCGAGGCTGACGTTTGGCAACTCGAACCTTCAGCTCCCTCCACAGATTTTCTATGGGAATAAGGTCTGGAGACTGGCTAGGCCACTCCAGGACCTTAATGTGCTTCTTCTCAAGCCACTCCTTTGTTGCCTTGGATGTGTGTTTTGGGTCATTGTCATGCAGGAATACCCATCCACGACCCATTTTCAATGCCCTGGCTGAGGGAAGGAGGTTCTCACCCAAGATTTGACGGTACATGGCCCCGTCCATAGTCCCTTTGATGCTGTGAAGTTGTCCTGTCCCCTTAGCAGAAAAACACCCCCAAAGCATAATGTTTCCACCTCCATGTTTGACGGTAGGGATGGTGTTCTTGGGGTCATAGGCAGCATTCCTCCTCCTCCAAACACGGCGAGTTGAGTTGATGCCAAACAGCTCGATTTTGGTCTCATCTGACCACAACACTTTCACCCAGTTCTCCTCTGAATCATTCAGATGTTCATTGGCAAACTTCAGACGGCCCTGTATATGTGCTTTCTTGAGCAGGGGGACCTTGCGGGCGCTGCAGGATTTCAGTCCTTCACGGTGTAGTGTGTTACCAATTGTTTTCTTGGTGACTATGGTCCCAGCTGCCTTGAGATCATTGACAAGATCCTCCTGTGTAGTTCTGGGCTGATTCCTCAACGTTCTCATGATCATTGCAACTCCACAAGGTGAGATCTTGCATGGAGCCCCAGGCCGAGGGAGATTGACAGTTCTTTTGTGTTTCTTCAATTTGCAAATAATCGCACCATCTGTTGTCACCTTCTCACCAAGCTGCTTGGCGATGGTCTTGTAGCCCATTCCAGCCTTGTGTAGGTCTACAATCTTGTCCCTGACATCCTTGGAGAGCTCTTTGGTCTTGGCCATGGTGGAGAGTTGCTTCTGTGGACAGGTGTCTTTTATACAGGTAACAAACTGAGATTAGGAGCACTCCCTTTAAGAGTGTGCTCCTAATCTCAGCTCGTTACCTGTATAAAAGACACCTGGGAGCCAGAAATCTTTCTGATTGAGAGGGGGTCAAATACTTATTTCCCTCATTAAAATGAAAATCAATTTATAACATTTTTGAAATGCATTTTTCTGGATTTTTTTGTTGTTATTCTGTCTCTCATTGTTCAAATAAACCTACCATTAAAATTATAGACTGATCATTTCTTTGTCAGTGGGCAAACGTATAAAATCAGCAGGGGATCAAATACTTTTTTTCCTCACTGTATCCAGAGCGATCTTTTTTTTTTTTATACTGTCCCCCCGTGGGAATTGAACCCACAACCCTGGCGTTGCAAACTCCATGCTCTACATCCCTGCCGGACATTCCCTCCACTACCCTGGACGACGCTAGGCCAATTGTGCGCCGCCCAATGGGTCTCCCCGGTCGTGGCCAGCTACGACAGAGCCTGGATTCGAACCAGGATCTCTAGTGGCACAGCTAGCACTGCGATGCAGTGCCTTAGACCACTGCGCCACTCGGCACATTTTCACAAAATTAAAACCACTCAAAATTCCTCTGAGTTTACAATGATTCTGTTGAATTGATCACCCTTCAGATCATATCCTCTTTAAATCTCAACATGATTATTGAACCCCTACATCTGCTCCTTGTGATCCCACATCAAACAAACCATTATCATTTACTGTATCAACAACATAAGAAATATCAGCTACCCCTTTTAATGTTCCTAACTTCCCTCTAAATGTCCAATTTCATACATTATCCAATACAATCATGTATATAATATAATAATATAATATAATATATAATATAATATATAATATATATAATAATATAATAATATATAATATGCCATTTAGCAGTACTCCTCTTAAGTAAGACTAGATATCTTATCCCCAGCATCGAAAAAAAAAAATTGATACGTTGTGTCCTATTTTACCCCTAACATAATATTATAGCAGAAATCCAACAATCCAGGAAAAAAAACTCCCACTTAGAAGACACTAGATAATAACACGTTTTATTAAGTTAATTACACATTCCACTATAAACCTATAACCCCTTTTTAGTAATTGAATCATTGCAAACTGTTGCATTGATGTTATTAAAATATAAACCTATTGTTTCATAATCCAAAACCCATAAAAAGATGTCTACTTAATCCATTATGCCAACAACAACAACTATCTCCCATCATTCAACGTACCATAAACAGATTATCGTTATCTGAAGTAATGAACCATTTGCATAACTCACGGCTGTTTAAACAAACTATATAATGTCATAATAAAATGATCAATTATCAAATATCGTTCCTTATTCAACTATCTAGACATGTTCTTCATTAGTAAATCGTCTCCACAAAGCAATACTACTTAGTAACATATTCTCATTCTCCTAAATAGAAAGAATTACTTCTATTAAACAATCCCATTCAACATCAAGTCAACCTGTCTCATCACCCAATTAACTTACTTACTTTTTAAACCCTCTACAATATCTATCATACTCTACCGCTAATTTTCCTCATAACGGTACCTCAACAGATGAGAAATTAATTTAAAGTTATAGTCAAAACCAATAAAACATCCATTCACCGATATGCAATTTTAATTAATATGTTATCCTATCTGACATGGATTGGTAGGACAACATCTTTCCTATAATGTTATCAATGAAACCAGTAATTCACGTCAATAGCATCAATGTAAAAGATTTGCTTTCTATCCCTTACTGGATTCGAATCAGGGACCCTCTGCACACATCGACAACAGTCATCCTCGAAGCACCGTTACCCGTCGCTCCACAAAAGCCGCGGCCCTTGCAAAGCAACTACTTCCAGTTCATAGAGCAAGTGACGTCACCCAATGAAAACCGCACTAGCTCTCACCGCTAACTAGTTAGCCATTTCCTGCCGATAATATTCAACCTCCTATGACTTCCTACAAAATACGCGATCCTTGTACACCTAACGTAACCCATAATGTCCATTTCAGCGCTCTCACGTTTCAGCAAGCCCCAATGGTTAATACCCGCAGACAAAAATTGAGATTCTTCAATTTTTACTACCAGTCCTAATAAAACACACTTTCAAACAACGTTCTGCATTTACCTCTATCATAGGGTTTAAAAACGAACTTAACAACATTAACCATCCTAAATTGCCATAGTAACGTCATGTTTGGTTCAGTTTATCAACTAAAATCATAGCCACGCAATGAAACCATCACTCCGCCATTTACAGAATGAATGAGATCTAGTCAACTATCCTTTCTAAGTAGGCTACAAGTAACACCAAACACTTGCTGTAGTTTACCATCATATATTGAAATCATCAATTTATCACGATCCAATTTATTTATAGACATATTCCACCATTCTCACTCATTTAATCTATCAAAACCTTATTCAAATTACCCCTTATAAATACTCTTCTGAGGATATTCTTTATCACCCATGCAATGTTAGTAACTTTCAGTGTTAGTAATTTAAATACTTGCATCAAATCCACTTCTGATAATGTTTTTTTTTTATGTAGTTCGTCTTTAAATGTCATTTTTGGTGCTATGATTCAATATGTTACCTGTCATTGGCTCCATCTCCTAGCCCTTTTGCGTAATTCATCCACAGTACTTATTGTGACAGGGCTTGTATAACACGGTTGAGGCCTTGAACCTCTTCCCGACTAACACTTTATGATGATTCTTTCACATCAAAGGCTTTAAACCTATTTTATGAACTTTATGGTGATTATTTCACATCAAAGGCCTCAAACCTATTTTATGAACTTTATGATGAATCTTTCACATCAAAGGCCTTAAACCTATTTTATGAACTTTATGATGAATCTTTCACATCAAAGGCCTCGAACCTATAGCAAGGATTCTATTTTATAATCTCGTCATGTTGAGGACTCGAACCCCGCATCTTTCTACGTTCGTCTACCAAAGACGTTTATCGCTTTTCATAATGATACTACACATCTCTCTATTTCATGAATTCTTCCATGATGATACAACTCATCAGAGCTTCATCTATTTTACTCCTATGATGATACAACACATCAGAGCTTAATCTATTTTACTCCTATGATGATAAAACACATCAGAGCTTCATCTATTTTACTCCTATGATGATACAACACATCAGAGCTCCATCTATTTTACTCCTATGATGATACTGCACATCAGAGCTTCATCTATTTTACTCCTATGATGACACATCACATCTGTCACGGTTTCGGCCGAGGCTGCCTCTCTTCCTTGTTCGGGCAGGCTTCGGCGGTCGTCGTCTCCGGAGTTCTAGCTGCCACCGTTGAATGTTTCTATGTTCGTTTGGTTTTGTCTGTATTATGTACACCTGTTTTCGTTTAGCACTAATTAGTGTCCTATAAGTTCTCGTTGTGTTAGTCTAGTGTTGTGTGTGATTGTTTCGCTGTCGTGTTTGTGCGCTACTGTTGCCTTTTGCTATTCGTATTTTTCCTCCTCTGTCTTAGGAGGTTATTTACGCACTTGTTTGTGCGCCTTTTGGTTTTCGCCTGTGTGCGGACTTTCTCGCCTCCGGGCGTTTGGCTCGTTATTTGAGTGTGCTTTTCACTAAAGTCTTTTGGACTTATTTTCTGCGTCCTGCGCCTGATTCCTGCACCACACCCACCTACAGCACCTACTGACAGAATCACACACCAGAAGGATGGAATCAGCAGGAGCCGCCGCAGCACAGGAGTCTCTGGAGGATCGGGTCCGGGAACAGAATGACCAGATCCTTCGTATCGGGAACGCCCTGCAAGACGTTATTAACACCCTGCAACGCTGGGAGACCAGAGGGACACCCCCAACTCCACCTCCCCAGCCATCACCATCAGCCAGTCAGTCCATTCAAGCTCCGGAACCCAGGGGAATTCGACTCTCGCTCCCGAGGGCCTATGATGGGACCGCGGCCGGGTGTCAGGGCTTCCTTCTACAGGTGGAGCTATACCTGGCCACCGTGCACCCGGCGCCCTCTGGACACGAGAGCGTGTCCGCCCTCATCTCCTGTCTTACCGGCAAGGCGTTGGAATGGGCCAACGCCGAGTGGAGGAGAATAGACGCCACCACCATCACCTACTCTGAGATCTCCCGCCGCTTCAGGGCTGTGTTTGACCATCCACCTGAGGGGAAAGCGGCGGGGGAGCGTCTGTTCTACCTCCGGCAGGGGAGGAGGAGCGCCCAGGAGTTCGCCTTAGAATTTCGTACTCTAGCGGCGGATGCAGGGTGGAATGAGCGGGCCCTCATCGATCACTACCGCTGTAGTCTACGAGAGGACGTCCGTCGGGAGCTGGCCTGCAGGGATACCAGCCTCTCTTTCGATCAGTTAGTGGACATGTCCATCAGGTTGGACACCCTGCTGGCTACCCGCGGACGTTCCGAGGGGGGTCCGTCCATTTCATCCTCCAGCGCCTCCGAGCCGAGCCCTATGGAGCTTGGGGGCGCTGGCGCTAGAGAGAGGAGGGGTCGGAGTACGAGGGGGGCCGTCTCCTGCACCATCTGTGGCCGTGGAGGACACACCGCGGCTAGGTGCTGGGGAGGGTCTCCTAGGGGAGAAGACGACAGGCTCCGCACTGGGGAGTCATTCCGGGTGAGTAGGCGCCCCACTTACCCAGAGCTCTCTGTTGCGCACTTCTGTATACCTGTGCGTTTTCCACAGGTAGCACCTCATTCCCAGCATAAGGCGCTGGTAGATTCAGGCGCGGCTGGGAATTTTGTGGATAGAACATTTTGTTTAGAATTAGGGATTCCCCTTCTTCCTGTTGACGTCCCATTCCCCGTTCATGCCCTCGATAGCCGTCCGTTGGGATCGGGCTTGATCAGGGAGGTCACGGCGCCACTTAGGATGTGTGCGCAGGGGGGTCATGAGGAGATTATCCAGCTGTTTCTGATCGACTCGCCTGCGTATCCGGTGGTGCTGGGCATGCCCTGGTTGAGTATCCATAACCCGTCTATATCGTGGCAGGAGAGGGCTCTGATGGAGTGGTCTGCCCAGTGTGTGGGTCGATGTTTAGGCGTTTCCGTGGGGGCTACCTCGGTGGAGAGTCCAAACCAGGTGCCCGCATTGCACATTCCCCCTGAGTATGAGGATTTGGCTATTGTGTTCAGTAAGTCGAGGGCGACGCAGTTGCCTCCCCATAGGCAGGGAGATTGTGCGATAGACCTCCAGGCAGGAGCTGCGCTCCCACGGAGCCATGTGTATCCTCTGTCTCAAGAGGAGAAGAGAGCTATGGAGACTTACATAGACAAATCTCTGAGACAAGGATACATACGGCCTTCCACTTCCCCTGCGTCCTCGAGTTTCTTTTTTGTGAAGAAAAAGGATTGAGGGTTACGCCCGTGCATTGATTACCGTAGTCTCAATCAGATCACGGTGAAGTACAGTTATCCACTTCCTCTGATTGCGACCATGACGGAGTCATTGCACGGGGCGCGTTTTTTCACTAAATTAGATCTCAGGAGCGCTTACAACTTGGTGCGCATTAGGGAGGGCGATGAATGGAAGACAGCATTTAGTACCACCTCGGGGCATTACGAGTATCTTGTCATGCCATACGGGTTGATGAACGCTCCTTCAGTTTTCCAATCATTCGTGGATGAGATATTCAGGGACATGCAGGGGCAGGGGGTGGTCGTGTACATAGATGACATTCTCGTGTACTCGTCTACCCGAGTCGAGCATGTGGCCCTGGTGCGCCGAGTGTTGAGGAGGCTGTTAGAGCACGACCTGTATGTCAAGGCAGAGAAGTGTCTGTTTTTCCAGGAGTCGATCTCCTTTTTGGGTTATCAGTTGTCTGCGTCAGGGGTGAAGATGGAGGTTGACCGGGTGTCAGCCGTGCGTAATTGGCAAACTCCAACAACTGTGAAAGAGGTGCAGCAGTTTTTGGGATTTGCGAATTACTACCGGAGGTTTATCCGGGGTTTTGGACAGGTGGCAGCTCCCATAACGTCTCTTTTGAAGGGGGGTCCGGTGCGTTTGCAGTGGTCAGCCGAGGCGGACAGGGCTTTTGGAAGGCTGAAGGACCTGTTTACTTCGGCTCCGGTGCTGGCGCATCCGGATCCCTCTTTACCATTTCAGGTAGAGGTGGACGCATCTGAGGCCGGTATAGGAGCCGTGCTTTCGCAACGGTCCGGCAAGCCTCCTAAACTCCGCCCCTGCGCTTTTTATTCCAAAAAGCTCAGTCCGGCGGAGCGAAATTATGACGTAGGGGACAGGGAGCTGTTAGCCGTGGTGCAGGCCCTAAAGGTGTGGAGGCACTGGCTTGAGGGGGCTCAACACCCTTTCCTCATTTTGACTGACCACCGTAACCTGGAGTACATCCGGGCAGCTAGGAGACTGAACCCTCGCCAGGCGCGGTGGAACATGTTTTTGGCCCGGTTCGTATTTAAGATAACGTACATCCCTGGGTCACAGAACGGTAAGGCAGACGCACTGTCTCGGCGGTATGACACGGAGAGGTCCGTGGAGCCCACTCCCATACTGCCGGAGTCTTGTCTGGTTGCACCGGTAGTGTGGGAGGTCGATGCTGAAATCGAGCGGGCGTTGCGCACCGACCCTAGTCCTCCTCAATGCCCAGAGGGTCGGACGTACGTCCCGCTCGAGGTTCGGGATCGATTGATCTATTGGGCTCACACGTCACCCTCCTCTGGACATCCGGGTATAGGCCGGACAGTGCACTGCCTTAGTGCTAAGTACTGGTGGCCCACGTTGGCGAGGGATGTGAGGGTTTATGTCTCCTCCTGCTCGGTGTGCGCCCAGTGTAAGGCGCCTAGACATCTGCCTAGGGGTAAGTTACAACCCCTGCCCGTTCCACAACGACCATGGTCTCACCTCTCGGTGGACTTCATCACTGACCTTCCCTCCTCGCAGGGAATAGTACTATACTGGTCGTTGTGGACCGGTTCTCTAAGGCCTGTCATTTGCTCCCTATGCCGGGCCTTCCTACTGCCCTACAGACCGCCGAAGCTCTATTCACCCATGTTTTCCGGCACTACGGGGTACCCGAGGATATTGTGTCTGATCGAGGTCCCCAATTCACCTCCAGAGTCTGGAGAGCTTTTATGGAGCGTTTGGGGGTCTCGGTGAGCCTCACCTCGGGTTACCATCCTGAGAGTAATGGGCAGGTGGAACGTGTGAACCAGGATGTGGGTAGGTTTCTTAGATCATACTGCCAGGACCGGCCGGAGGAGTGGGCACGGTACGTGCCCTGGGCAGAAATGGCCCAGAATTCCCTACGCCATTCCTCAACTAACCTAACCCCTTTCCAATGTGTATTAGGTTACCAGCCGGTTCTGGCACCTTGGCAGCAGAGCCAGATCGAGGCTCCTGCGGTGGATGAGTGGGTGCGGCGCTCGGAGGGGACGTGGAACGCTGCACACGTCCACCTGCAGCGGGCCCTCCGTCGTCAGAAGGCGAGCGCCGATCTCCACCGCAGTGAGGGGCCGGTGTACGCACCTGGTGATCGAGTCTGGCTCTCTACCCGAAACCTGCCCCTCCGCCTGCCCTGTCGGAAACTGGGTCGGCGGTTTGTGGGGCCATTTAAAGTCCTGAGAAGATTGAACGAGGTGTGTTACAGATTACAACTGCCTATTGAGTATAAAAATATTAACCCCTCGTTCCATGTGTCTCTTCTCAGGCCGGTGGTAGCTGGCCCACTCCAGGAAAATGAAGTCAGGGAGACTCCTCTGCCCCCATTGGACATCGAGGGGGCACCTGCGTACTCCGTGCGGTCCATCTTGGATTCGAGACGTCGGATGGGGGGTCTCCAATATCTGGTGGAGTGGGAGGGGTACGGCCCGGAGGAACGGTGCTGGGTGCCGAGGAGAGACATTTTGGACCCGTCTCTCCTGACAGAATTCCACCGTAGTCACCCTACGCGCCCTGCTCCGCGTCCTCCTGGTCGTCCCCGAGGCCGGAGTCGGCGCACGTCTGGAGCCGCGCGTCAAGGGGGGGGTACTGTCACGGTTTAGGCCGAGGCTGCCTCTCTTCCTTGTTCGGGCAGGCTTCGGCGGTCGTCGTCTCCGGAGTACTAGCTGCCACCGTTGAATGTTTCTATGTTCGTTTGGTTTTGTCTGTATTATGTACACCTGTTTTCGTTTAGCACTAATTAGTGTCCTATAAGTTCTCGTTGTGTTAGTCTAGTGTTGTGTGTGATTGTTTCGCTGTCGTGTTTGTGCGCTACTGTTGCCTTTTGCTGTTGGTATTTTTCCTCCTCTGTCTTAGGAGGCTATTTACGCACTTGTTTGTGCGCCTTTTGGTTTTCGCCTGTGTGCGGACTTTCTCGCCTCCGGGCGTTTGGCTCGTTATTTGAGTGTGCTTTTCACTAAAGTCTTTTGGACTTATTTTCTGCGTCCTGTGCCTGATTCCTGCACCACACCCACCTACAGCACCTACTGACAACATCAGAGCTTCATCTATTTTACTCCTATGATGATACTACACATCAGAGTCTCATAACCTAATTTACTCCCATGATGATACTACATATCAGAGTCTCATAACCTAATTTACTCCCATGATGATGCTACACATCAGAGTCTCATAACCTAATTTACTCCCATGATGATACTACACATCAGAGTCTCATAACCTAATTTACTCCTATGATGATACTACACATCAGAGTCTCTCTTTACCAATTTATGCTAATTACTGTTAACACACCTTGTTTTGAATCATAGCATCATGTCATTGTGTAATTTAATATTTCTCCTTACATCCCTTTACATCATTCAACACCACTCATTGTCCCCATTTAAAAATATTGCTTTTTACAGTTCGTTACAGCTCAGCTTTACCACAGATAAGCAGATTTTGACAGAATTCAAAAAATGAAAGTCTGCTTACCTGTTAGTTGAGCTGTGAACTGCATCCTGTTCGTTTAGACGCCAATCTGTTATGATGAGTTTCTCAGGTATCAAAGAATCAAGGATGCAAGGATATTCTTAGACATTCTGTGGAGATTTCATACCAAGTATTTATTGAATCACGAGCTCGTGGGTTCATCTAACAAACGGACATGGCTTTGCCCTTCGTCAGTTGAACTAACTAGACAAAGAAGACCCTCTATCTTATATAGCCTTTTGGTTCTCATTCCTTTCACATACATTTGGCAAGTCTCCATGGGCACTCCCTGTCTTTGATGTTCATCACTTTTTACCCCAAGTCAGTATACTAAACATCACTCATGCTATCCTAAACATCACTAATCTACCTTGACATAATGGAATGTAGACTTCATGGCCCCAAACCACTCATCTCTTAACTCTTCCTCTGTCCTCACAACACTATGGCATGACATCATTATACCATAAAAACATCATATCACAGGTATTCCTTAAAGAGGTAGGGTTTCAAGTGTCTCCGGAAGGTGGTCAGTGACTCCGCTGTTACGGCGTCGTGGGGAGCTTGTTCCACCATTGGGGTGACAGAGCAGCGAATAGCTTTGACTGGGCTGAGCGGGAACTGTGCTTCCGTAGAGGTATGGGGGCTAGCAGGCCAGAGGTGGATGAATGTAGTGCCCTCGTTTGGGTGTAGGGTCTGATCAGAGCCTGAAGGTCATGGCTGGTCATGGCTCACATCAACACCATTATCCCAGAAACCCTAGACCTACTCTAATTTGCATACCACCCCAAGAGATCCACAGATGTTGCAATCTCTATTGCACTCCACACTGCCCTTTCCCACCTGGACAAAAGGAACACCTACGTGAGAATGCTATTCATTGACTACAGCTCAGCGTTCAACACCATAGTGCCCTCAAAGCTCATCACTAAGCTAAGGACCCTGGGACTAAACACCTCTCTCACAACTGGATCCTGGACTTCCTGACGGGCCACCACCAGGTGGTAAGGTTAGGTAACAACACATCTGCCATGCTGATCCTCAACACGGGGGCCCCTCAGGGGTGCGTGCACAGTCCCCTCCTGTACTCCCTGTTCACCCATGACTGCATGGCCAGGCATGACTCCAACACCATCATTAAGTTTGCCGACGACACAACAGCGGTAGGCCTGATCACAGACAACGATGAGACAGCCTATTGGGAGGAGGTCAGAGACCTGGCCGTATGGTCAAGACAAAGTGGTCAAGACAAAGGAGATGATTGTGGACTACAGGAAAAAGAAGAGGACTGAGCACGCCCCCATTCTCATCGACGGGGCTGTAGTGGAGCAGGTTGAGAGCTTCAAGTTCCTTAGTGTCCACATCACCAAGAAACTATCATGGTCCAAACACACCAAGACAGTCGTGAAGAGGGCACAACAAAGCCTATTCCCCTTCAGGAGACTGAAAAGATTTGTTCTACAGCTGCACCATCGAGAGCATCCTGACTGGTTGCATCACTGCCTGATATGGCAACTGCTCGGCCTCCGACCGCAAGGCACTACAGAGGGTAGTGCGTACGGCCCAGTACATCACTTGGGCCAAGCTTCCTGCCATCCAGGACCTTTATACCAGGCGGTGTCAGAGGAAGGCCCTAAAAATTGTCAAAGACTTCAGCCACCCTAGTCATAGACTGCTCTCTCTGCTACCGCATGGCAAGCGGTACCGGAGTGCCAAGTCTAGGTCCAAAAGGCTTCTTAATAGCTTCTACCCCTAGCCATAAGACTCCTGAACAGCTAATCAAATGGCTACCTGAACTATTTGCATTGTCCCCCTCTTTTACGCTGCTGCTACTCTCTGTTTATTATCTATGCATAGTCACTTTAATGTACATATTACCTCAATTACCTCGACTAACCTGTGCCAACACATTGACTCTGTACAGGTATCCCCTGTATATAGCCTCGCTCCTGTTATTTTACTGCTGCTCTTTCATTATTTTATTTATGATTATTTTTTACTTAACACTTATTTTTTGTTAAAACTGCGTTGTTGGTTAAGGGCTTGTAAGTAAGCATTTCACTGTAATGTCTACACCTGTTGTATTCCGCGCATGTGACAAATACAATTTGATTTTATTTTATTTAGTTGATATCTAGGCATAGTGTAAATTGTATTGATTGATTCTGTAATTTCTTTCATATAGCCACCTTTAAATTGCCTATTGTCTTCAACTTTGAAGAGATGTATTAGCCAACACATTTAATACTGTATTGCATGTTTTATGTATTTTTCTTTCAATGCCAATAAACAATACGTTTTTTTCCCGTGACATTGCGTAAAAATGTTATAGGATCTGTATTCATTAGGGAGAAATAAGATTTGCCCGGGGCAAATGATACAACAGGACAAATAAAATGTGCTCAGAAATTACGCACTCTGTCCGCAATAAGGAATGCGTCACCATAAAAATCGAATCTAGATTATAATTCTATACGCGTCACAATGCCCAATAACATACATTCTAATTCCTAATTCTATGTGTATCACTCAGAGGTTAAGTTATTCACAATCACAACCAACCTACAGTATATCTATAGCAAACGCGCATTCTTCATTCAAGTCAATCAATATTTTTTATTGTTCTCAGTAAGGTAAGTAGGTCTTCCCATAATGAGAATGACCGATATTGCACGCATTCGACATTTGAGAAAAATAACGTTACTTGGATCATATCGAATCTATTAGACATACAACCAATTTATCGACAATCTAAGATGACTTGCTTCCTCATCATAATTAAAGTCTCATTAATCTCATCTGAATTTTCATTGTTTATATTGCATGGTCTTGTTCTATGTAAGGTATAATGTATATTCTTCCCATTTAGATAACTTTTTCCAGCATGAATTAATAAAAGATAGATGTACTGCTGTAGACATCTGGTGTTGGGTACTGTGCTCAGTAACCCTAGCTCTTTCTGCAGGGTTTTGGCCAACAACAATTAATAATCAATAAGGCCTCATCACACTCCATGGAGGAGCAGTAAGTTTTTGCCATGAACCAATTCATATCACTCTCTGATTGCCACATTCTAACTGGTTTAGTCACTAATTGAAGACTCTATTGCAGAAAATGCTCAAGAGGCAATTCTGTATGCTGAAAGCCCAGGGAAGGCTCCCACTGGACCTCCCTCTGAGACCAATGAAGGCCTGGCTCCTGGCAGGGAAAGAGTCTTCCTGGAGTAAGTGCAGTGTTCTCAGACTATTTTTAAATACGAAGTACGAAACTTTATACTTCATTTAGGTAACTTGAGTTTATCACATCAGTACACAAGGCCAAATAATAACCGAATGTATCAAAATATATTAGATGATAGCAATAGTTTGATAGATAGTGTAGACAGACACAGTCTGATACATTTCCATTTTCACATGAAGGCGTGAGGCAGAGACATGGAAGAGATGGAGGAAGGTCTCTGTAGCTGAATTGGTGAGGACTATGTAGAGCAAACAGTACACCCACTGTAAAGCACTTCAAATATCAGCAAGCTCATTTTTGTACCCAGAGAAAAACAATAGCTATCAGTTCAAATTCATAATTTCCCCCATCATTTCAATGATGGACCAGTGTCCAGTCTCACCTGGTACATCAACGGTCTTTTAATGACATATTATGTTGTTACATAGACTTGGGATGCAAAGAGGGGCCTGGAATTACAGGAAACAGAGACAGAGATAGTTATCCTGCTCAGTGGCCAGAGAGTTCAGGATGAATTAAGGATACCAAATGTCATCGTGGACACTGCGCCCGACGGAGACATCCAGCTTCTGAAAGAGGAGCGTTGGAAGTTGAACTTCTTGCACCTAAAGGATGAGACATGCCTGGCCACTGAGGTAAGACATAAGAGCCATCTACAATGCCAATATTGTTTCTTTGAATAAAATGTCAAGCATCTTTGTCGTTTCTTTGTATAATATGGTGGTAAAAGTTGGTCAATATTACATAGGAGTTACTATCAACGTTGGATGTTTTTGGTTTGTTTTATTTGTGAAACAGCTATAGGATATCAATCAATCACATTTATTTATAAAGCCCTTTTTACATCAGCAGATGTCACAAAGTGCTATACAGATAGTTATGTATGTCACTGTCCATTTACAGCTCTCTGAGCTTTATGGACATTCTGAGACCTCTTCAAAGGAAACTCTAATTGAAGAGAAAAGACCAAAGACCAAGTGCCCGGCCAGTGTCGCTGGGGCTGCTGACATTGACAACACCAACGAGGAGGCTTCAGTGGAGTCTCCGAATAACAATGTGGTGGATGTCCAGGCTGAACCGCTGGCCCTGGTCGGTGTGGAGAAAGAGGCTGCTGGAGATGGAAAGGTCCTCAGCAAGGTGGTGAAGCCCAAAGTGTGGCTGAAGGAGGGTTGTAAAGATCAGCTAACCCGAAAATTCTATGATATGATTGCGGAACTACCAAAGGTAAGGAACAAGAAGCCTGTTTCGTAAATGAAAGGTCAAGTGTCTTTCCAAGTTGGGTGTATCAGAGTTGTCTCAAACTGGACAATATTACAAATTAGCTTCTATACATTTTGACTTTAGATGTCTGTGGTATGTTTTGTGAAAAAGGACAGATATTGTTTTGTTCTTACTCTTTCATTGCTCTGCATTGTCTATTTAGTCCTATTTCGGATCCACTGAGAGCCTTCCTGAGATGTGTGGCAGAGGTCCTGAGGTGTGTAGCAGAGTGCCTGAGGTGTGCAGCAGAGGTCCTGAGGTGTGCAGAAGCGTGCCTGAGGTGAGAAGCGGAGGTCCTGAGGTGATGTGCAGAGGTCCTGAGGTGAGCAGCAGAGGTCCTGAGGTGTGCAGCATAAGTTCACAGGTGTGCAGCACAGGTCCTGAGGTGTGCAGTGGAGTGCCTGAGGTGTCAAATGCAGTGGGAGAGGTGTTAAGTGACACAAAGAAGACAGAGGCTACTGGAGCCCTTCTGAACACTGGAAATGGCCTGAGAAAGGTGGTGCAGCTATCCAATGAGAGCCGTCCTGAGGTGTGCAGCAGTCCCGAGGTATGCAGTGGAGTGCCTGACATGTGCAGTGGAGTGCCTGAAGTGTTCAATGGAGATCCTGAGGTGTGCAGGGGAAGTCCTGAGGTGTTCAGTGAGGTGCCTGAGGCACCAAACGCAGTGGAAGAGGTGTCCAGTGACAAAAAGAAGACAGCGGCTGCTGAAAACCTTCTGGACACTGAAAATGTCCTTAGCAAGGTTGTGAACCCCAAAGGGTGGCTGAAGGAGGGCTGGGAAGATCAGCTGCACAGAGACTTCAATAATATGATTGCAAAACTCCCAAAGGTAATGAACAAGAAGCCTGTTTTGTAAATGAAAGGTCAAGCATCTTTGAATGTTGGGTGTATCAGGGTTTTCTCAATCTTGACAATATTATAAATTAGCTACTATAATCTTAGACTTTGGATGTCTGTGGTATGTTTTTTGAAAAATGACAGATGTGTTGTTCTTGCTCTTTCATTACGCTGCATTGTCTGTTTAGTCCTATTTCGGATCCACCGAGAGCCTTCCTGAGGTGTGCAGCAGAGGTCCTGAGGCCTCAAACGCAGTGGAAGAGGTGTGCAGTGACACAAAGAAGACAGAGTCTACTGGAAATCATCTGAAAACGGGAAATGGCCTAAGCAAGGTGGTGCAGCTATCCACTGAGAGCCGTCCTGAGGTGTGCAGCAGTCCTGAGGTGTTCATCAGAGTGCCTGAGGTGTTCAGTGGAGGTCCCGAGGTATGCAGTGGAGTGCCTGACATGTGCAGTGGAGTGCCTGAAGTGTTCAATGGAGGTCCTGAGGTGTGCAGGGGAAGTCCTGAGGTGTTCAGTGAGGTGCCTGAGGCACCAAACGCAGTGGAAGAGGTGTCCAGTGATAAAAATAAGACAGCCGCTGCTGAAAACCTTCTGGACACTAAAAATGTCCTTAGCAAGGTGGTGAAACCCAAAGGGTGGCTGAAGGAGGGCTGGGAAGATCAGCTGCACCGAGACTTCAATAATATGATTGCAAAACTCCCAAAGGTAATGAACAAGAAGCCTGTTTTGTAAATGAAAGGTCAAGCATCTTTGTAAGTTGGGTTTATCAGGGTTGTCTCAATCTGGACAATATTATAAATTAGCTACTATAATCTTTGACTTTGGATGTCTGTGGTATGTTTTTTGAAAGACGACAGATATGTAGTTCTTGCTCTTTCATTACGCTGCATTGTCTGTTTAGTCCTATTTCGGATCCACCGAGAGCCTTCCTGAGGTGTGCAGCAGAGGTCCTGAGGCCTCAAACGCAGTGGAAGAGGTGTGCAGTGACACAAAGAAGACAGAGTCTACTGGAAACCATCTGAAAAAGGGAAATGGCCTAAGCAAGGTGGTGCAGCTATCCACTGAGAGCCGTCCTGAGGTGTGCAACAGTCCTGAGGTGTGCATCAGAGTGCCTGAGGTGTTCAGTGGAGGTCCCGAGGTATGCAGTGGAGTGCCTGACATGTGCAGTGGAGTGCCTGAAGTGTTCAATGGAGATCCTGAGGTGTGCAGGGGAAGTCCTGAGGTGTTCAGTGAGGTGCCTGAGGCACCAAATGCAGTGGAAGAGGTGTCCAGCGACAAAAAGAAGACAGCGGCTGCTGAAAACCTTCTGGACACTGAAAATGTCCTTAGCAAGGTTGTGAACCCCAAAGGGTGGCTGAAGGAGGGCTGGGAAGATCAGCTGCACAGAGACTTCAATAATATGATTGCAAAACTCCCAAAGGTAATGAACAAGAAGCCTGTTTTGTAAATGAAAGGTCAAGCATCTTTGTAAGTTGGGTTTATCAGGGTTGTCTCAATCTGGACAATATTATAAATTAGCTACTATAATCTTTGACTTTGGATGTCTGTGGTATGTTTTTTGAAAGACGACAGATATGTAGTTCTTGCTCTTTCATTACGCTGCATTGTCTGTTTAGTCCTATTTCGGATCCACCGAGAGCCTTCCTGAGGTGTGCAGCAGAGGTCCTGAGGCCTCAAACGCAGTGGAAGAGGTGTGCAGTGACACAAAGAAGACAGAGTCTACTGGAAACCATCTGAAAACGGGAAATGGCCTAAGCAAGGTGGTGCAGCTATCCACTGAGAGCCGTCCTGAAGTGTGCAGCAGTCCTGAGGTGTGCATTAGAGTGCCTGAGGTGTTCAGTGGAGGTCCCGAGGCCTCAAACACAGTGGAAGAGGTTTGCAGTGACACAAAGAAGACAGAGGCTACTGTAAACCTTCTGAAAACGGGAAATGGCCTATGCAAGGTTGTGCAGCTATCCACTGAGAACTGTCCTGAGGTGTGCAGCAGTCCTGAGGTGTGCATCAGAGTGCCTGAGGTGTTCAGTGGAGGTCCCGAGGTATGCAGTGGAGTGCCTGACATGTGCAGTGGAGTGCCTGAAGTGTTCAATGGAGGTCCTGAGGTGTGCAGGGGAAGTCCTGAGGTGTTCAGTGAGGTGTCTGAGGCACCAAACGCAGTGGAAGAGGTGTCCAGTGACAAAAAGAAGACAGCGGCTGCTGAAAACATTCTGGACACTGAAAATGTCCTTAGCAAGGTGGTGAAGCCCAAAGGGTGGCTGAAGGAGGGCTGGGAAGATCAGCTGCACCGAGACTTAAATAATATTATTGCAAAACTCCCAAAGGTAATGAACAAGAAGCCTGTTTTGTAAATGAAAGGTCAAGCATCTTTGTAAATTGGGTGTATCAGGGTTGTCTCAATCTGGACAATATTATGAATTAGCTACTATAATCTTTGACTTTGGATGTCTGTGGTATGTTTTTTGAAAAACGACAGATGTGTTGTTCTTGCTCTTTCATTACGCTGCATTGTCTGTTTAGTCCTATTTCGGATCCACCGAGAGCCTTCCTGAGGTGTGCAGCAGAGGTCCTGAGGCCTCAAACGCAGTGGAAGAGGTGTGCAGTGACACAAAGAAGACAGAGTCTACTGGAAACCATCTGAAAACGGGAAATGGCCTAAGCAAGGTGGTGCAGCTATCCACTGAGAGCCGTCCTGAAGTGTGCAGCAGTCCTGAGGTGTGCATTAGAGTGCCTGAGGTGTTCAGTGGAGGTCCCAAGGCCTCATACACAGTGGAAGAGGTGTGCAGTGACACAAAGAAGACAGAGGCTACTGTAAACCTTCTGAAAACGGGAAATGTCCTTAGCAAGGTTGTGCAGCTATCCACTGAGAACCGTCCTGAGGTGTGCAGCAGTCCTGAGGTGTGCATCGGAGTGCCTGAGGTGTTCAGTGGAGGTCCCGAGGTATGCAGTGGAGTGCCTATCATGTGCAGTGGAGTGCCTGAAGTGTTCAATGGAGGTCCTGAGGTGTGCAGGGGAAGTCCTGAGGTGTTCAGTGAGGTGTCTGAGGCACCAAACGCAGTGGAAGAGGTGTCCAGTGACAAAAAGAAGACAGCGGCTGCTGAAAACATTCTGGACACTGAAAATGTCCTTAGCAAGGTGGTGAAGCCCAAAGGGTGGCTGAAGGAGGGCTGGGAAGATCAGCTGCACCGAGACTTCACTAATATGATTGCAAAACTCCCAAAGGTAATGAACAAGAAGCCTGTTTTGTAAATGAAAGGTCAAGCATCTTTGAAAGTTGGGTGTATCAGGGTTGTCTCAATCTGGACAATATTATAAATTAGCTACTATAATATTTGACTTTGGATGTCTGTGGTATGTTTTTTGAAAAACGACAGATGTGTAGTTCTTGCTCTTTCATTACGCTGCATTGTCTGTTTAGTCCTATTTCGGATCCACCGAGAGCCTTCCTGAGGTGTGCAGCAGAGGTCCTGAGGCCTCAAACGCAGTGGAAGAGGTGTGCAGTGACACAAAGAAGACAGAGTCTACTGGAAACCATCTGAAAACGGGAAATGGCCTAAGCAAGGTGGTGCAGCTATCCAATGAGAGCCGTCCTGAGGTGTGCAGCAGTCCTGAGGTGTGCATTAGAGTGCCTGAGGTGTTCATTGGAGGTCCCGAGGCCTCAAACACAGTGGAAGAGGTGTGCAGTGACACAAAGAAGACAGAGGCTACTGTAAACCTTCTGAAAACGGGAAATGGCCTATGCAAGGTTGTGCAGCTATCCACTGAGAACTGTCCTGAGGTGTGCAGCAGTCCTGAGGTGTGCATCAGAGTGCCTGAGGTGTTCAGTGGAGGTCCCGAGGTATGCAGTGGAGTGCCTATCATGTGCAGTGGAGTGCCTGAAGTGTTCAATGGAGGTCCTGAGGTGTTCAGTGAGGTGCCTGAGGCACCAAACGCAGTGGAAGAAGTGTCCAGTGACAAAAAGAAGACAGCGGCTGCTGAAAACCTTCTGGAAACTGAAAATGTCCTTAGCAAGGTGGTGAACCCCAAAGGGTGGCTGAAGGAGGGATGGGAAGATCAGCTGCACCGAGACTTCACTAATATGATTGCAAAACTCCCAAAGGTAATGAACAAGAAGCCTGTTTTGTAAATGAAAGGTCAAGCATCTTTGAAAGTTGGGTGTATCAGAGTTGTCTCAATCTGGACAACATTATATATTAGCTACTATAATCTTAGACTTTGGATGTCTGTGGTATGTTTTTTGAAAAACGACAGATGTGTTGTTCTTGCTCTTTCATTACGCTGCATTGTATGTTTAGTCCTATTTCAGATCCACTGAGAGCCTTCCTGAGGTGTGCAGCAGAGGTCCTGAGGCCTCAAACGCAGTGGAAGAGGTGTGCAGTGACACAAAGAAGACAGAGTCTACTGGAAACCATCTGAAAACGGGAAATGGCCTAAGCAAGGTGGTGCAGCTATCCAATGAGAGCCGTCCTGAGGTGTGCAGCAGTCCTGAGGTGTGCATTAGAGTGCCTGAGGTGTTCATTGGAAGTCCCGAGGCCTCAAACACAGTGGAAGAGGTGTGCAGTGACACAAAGAAGACAGAGGCTACTGTAAACCTTCTGAAAACGGGAAATGGCCTATGCAAGGTTGTGCAGCTATCCACTGAGAACCGTCCTGAGGTGTACAGCAGTCCTGAGGTGTGCATCGGAGTGCCTGAGGTGTTCAGTGGAGGTCCCGAGGTATGCAGTGGAGTGCCTGACATGTGCAGTGGAGTGCCTGAAGTGTTCAATGGAGGTCCTGTGGTGTGCAGGGGAAGTCCTGAGGTGTTCAGTGAGGTGCCTGAGGCACCAAACGCAGTGGAAGAAGTGTCCAGTGACAAAAAGAAGACAGCGGCTGCTGAAAACCTTCTGGAAACTGAAAATGTCCTTAGCAAGGTGGTGAACCCCAAAGGGTGGCTGAAGGAGGGATGGGAAGATCAGCTGCACCGAGACTTCACTAATATGATTGCAAAACTCCCAAAGGTAATGAACAAGAAGCCTGTTTTGTAAATGAAAGGTCAAGCATCTTTGAAAGTTGGGTGTATCAGAGTTGTCTCAATCTGGACAACATTATAAATTAGCTACTATAATCTTAGACTTTGGATGTCTGTGGTATGTTTTTTGAAAAACGACAGATGTGTTGTTCTTGCTCTTTCATTACGCTGCATTGTATGTTTAGTCCTATTTCAGATCCACTGAGAGCCTTCCTGAGGTGTGCAGCAGAGGTCCTGAGGCCTCAAACGCAGTGGAAGAGGTGTGCAGTGACACAAAGAAGACAGAGTCTACTGGAAACCATCTGAAAACGGGAAATGGCCTAAGCAAGGTGGTGCAGCTATCCAATGAGAGCCGTCCTGAGGTGTGCAGCAGTCCTGAGGTGTGCATTAGAGTGCCTGAGGTGTTCATTGGAAGTCCCGAGGCCTCAAACACAGTGGAAGAGGTGTGCAGTGACACAAAGAAGACAGAGGCTACTGTAAACCTTCTGAAAACGGGAAATGGCCTATGCAAGGTTGTGCAGCTATCCACTGAGAACCGTCCTGAGGTGTGCAGCAGTCCTGAGGTGTGCATCGGAGTGCCTGAGGTGTTCAGTGGAGGTCCCGAGGTATGCAGTGGAGTGCCTGACATGTGCAGTGGAGTGCCTGAAGTGTTCAATGGAGGTCCTGTGGTGTGCAGGGGAAGTCCTGAGGTGTTCAGTGAGGTGCCTGAGGCACCAAACGCAGTGGAAGAGGTGTCCAGTGACAAAAAGAAGACAGCGGCTGCTGAAAACCTTCTGAACACTGGAAATGGCCTCAGCAAGGTGATGCAGCTATCTACTGAGAGCTGTCCTGAGGTGAGCAGCGGAGTGACCGAGGCGTTGAACTCAGTGGCAAAGGTGTCCAGCGAAACAAAGAAGCGGAAGAAAAATGGCGTTCTGCGATTCTTCCGACGTGTGTGGAAGTTCTTCACATGCACCATCAGCCTCCCCAAAGAGGACTGACTCAAGCACAAACACACACACACACAACTCTGGGACACACTCTGCATCTGAATTTCTCCACCATCACCACCTTTCCTTTGAACTGCCTATTTTTAATAATAAAAATAAAGGGGATCTGAACCCCAACAAAAAAACTGTTTTCATTAGTGTTCTTCATATAACTTGAAATTCATAATGCTTGAAATAACATTTTTATTAATTAATTATCCAGACTATTAAGCTGTTTGAGAAGTACTTATTAAGTACTTATTAATCACAGTATTACTGCATTACACACTAGTAAATATGTACGAAATCATTTGAGACACTTTGCATATTAATGTAAGTTTGTGGTTGAATGGCTCTACTGTGGGATATTTTCCTGATCAAAACCAAATCAAACTTTATTTTCAGAGCACATTTCTTACAGATTATGCATTTCAAAGTGCTTAGCAAATAAAATAAAAGGTTAGAAAGACACAAATAGGTTTTATAAATGAGACAAATTAAAATAGTAAAACAATAACAGTGGACATGAGAGACTAATGCATTAAAATAAATGAAAATAAATAAGATATATACAATAGATAGTATGACTAAGCAGAAGCATGGCTAAAAAGGTATGTCTTAAGCTCTTCAAACTGTCTACAGTTTCTGAGGCCCTCAGATCCTCCGGCAGGCTGTTCCAAAGGCCAGGACCATAGTGGCTGAAGGCAGCCTCACCAAACGTTTTGGTTCTCACCTTTGGAACAACTAAAAGAGGATCTGAGGGACCGACCGGGCACATACAGTATCTTAAAAGCATGTCAGCTCAGCTGGTAGAGCACGGCGCTTGCAACGCCAAGGTAGTGGGTTCGATCCCCGGGACCACCCATACACAAAAAATAAAATAAAAATGTATGCACGCATGACTGTAAGTCGCTTTGGATAAAAGCGTCTGCTAAATGGCATATTATTATTATTGTTATTATTATTATTCAGGTGCAGGGCCACGTAGTACTTTAAAAATCAATACAGCTATTTTAAAATAAATTATAAAACTACAGGCAACATTTACATTTACATTTACATCATTTAGCAGACGCTCTTATCCAGAGCGATTTACAAATTGGTGCATTCAATTTAGGATAGCAAGTGGGACAACCACTTTTTATTTTTATTTTTATGGGGTGGGGAGGGGGAGGGGGAGGGGGGGGTAGAAGGATTAATTTTATACTATTACAGGTTGTTATGATGAGTTTCTCAGGTATCAAAGAATCAAGGATGCAAGGATATTCTTAGACATTCTGTGGAGATTTCATACCAAGTATTTATTGAATCACGAGCTCGTGGGTTCATCTAACAAACGGACATGGCTTTGCCCTTCGTCAGTTGAACTAACTAGACAAAGAAGACCCTCTATCTTATATAGCCTTTTGGTTCTCATTCCTTTCACATACATTTGGCAAGTCTCCATGGGCACTCCCTGTCTTTGAAGTTCATCACTTTTTACCCCAAGTCAGTATACTAAACATCACTCATGCTATCCTAAACATCACTAATCTACCTTGACATAATGGAATGTAGACTTTGTGGCCCCAAACCACTCATCTCTTAACTCTTCCTCTGTCCTCACAACACTATGGCATGACATCATTATACCATAAAAACATCATATCAATCCACTCTTTTTTTATTTAATTTTTTTGTGGTAAGTGACATGACTTAACCCCAACAATGCACATATAACTTTATACAAAATACAATATTCTCCCATCAGTAGTACACACATCTCTGACTAGATCCTAAACTATGCTAGATAACTGAGAATTGATTGCTTCCACCATTAATACCTGAATCCAACTCCATTCTCCATATATGTAATCAACAAAGGTATAAATTCTCAGTCATTATGCGATATCAAACCTCTCAAACCTCTATAAACTCAGTCTGAGTAAAAGATAAACACATAATTAACTACTATATATTCATGATAATAATCTATGTAGTCAAAACCCCATTTTTATATATATAAGGAAAAATCCCACATAGATCATTATCCCCCCTTTTAAAATAACCCCTATTTCTGAGACATGCAATCAAAAAAAACATACATAGAAATAAATTGTGACCATCATGACATCATCCCCACAAATACAAATATAATAATATGCCATTTAGCAGACGCTTTTATCTTTTTTTTTTTTTTTTTTTTTGTATGGGTGGTCCCGGGGATCGAACCCACTACCTTGGCGTTACAAGCGCCGTGCTCTACCAGCTGAGCTACGGAGGACCACACAAAGATCCGTGACACTTTGTAAATTACATGGATGTTACAATATATGCAAATGAATATATCAAAAATAGAAATAACTTCAGTCTTCTTACTTTTACTTATTTATAGGTTCACACCATTCTATGCCAAATTATCCCTTATTATGCATTAAGATACCATCTGTATTTACCTCACTAGAAGACAAAAACACAACAGTTTAATTAATTTCATTTCTAAACCAATAAATCCCTATAAACATTCACCATATGACAAATTATTATGCTTTAACAATTATTCCTAATACCAATTCCTAATATACCTCCCAATTTCTATTATATAAACCCTTTAAATACATATAACCGAATGGAATGACAGTCAGTTGATTCCTGAAAAATCTGAAAAATCTTGAAATTATTGGAGGTATATAACTCTGTTCCTCCACTCAGGTACTCAGCCATAACCCACATCTCATCATTGTCATTCCTCAAACGTCGTCCTCTATCACCTGATAATTGTCATCAACAGTATCCTCATCTCTAATCGTCAATTTCATCGTAGCCTTCTGTATCATTGGTTGACATGATACCTGTTCAATCTCCCCTCTATCCATACCTCCTTTGTGTTAGAAAAGTCCTACAATGTTACATATAGATCTAGGAATCTCTCTTTCTTACTTGCCCCTCCATCAAGGTAGCCATCAACACCTATTACTAACCTTCCCACTTGGGTGTTGTCCATCAATGACTTCATTCATCCTTTACCACCACATAGTCTCCAAGTTGCAAAAAATGTCCAGATTCTCCCGGTAGGTCTGTCAGAGAAGCCATCACCTTTTCTAAAGAAAGTCTGGATAACATTGTTAGTTGAGACACAGCATGCTACTTCAACCTTTCTTCTTATCCTTCCTGATAAGCCTTTTAGATTAGGAAGTGCACATTCTTGCATCTTGTTATAGTCACTAATGTCATAGAAAGGCCTCCTCTAAATTCTGCCTTATACCACAAATACATTTTCCCCTAAAACATTTAATCTAACCCATAACACATGACTTTCTACTGCTGATATTCTTAATACAATATGCATATATACCAATAAATCCTCATACCATCAATACTACCCCCTTTTTTGAACACATGAGTCACAACGTGATTCATGCTTTCGAAAACAAAACACCAACATTGTTAATTAAACCCTAAAAAAATTAAATTAAAAAGACAACCTTTGATAATACCTCCATTTACTTCTATCTCGTAAAGTAATCCAAGATTAGTATACATAACTATCAACAGTTATCCCTCATTCAGGATAGCTCTCTCTCTCCCTTGTTATTATATAGCCCAAATCATATATATTAAAATCAAATTATAAACCACAATCAGTTATAATAAATTACCCTCAACTCAGTAAAATGAACTATCTTAAATTTCTCAGCCCTTGTTTCTCGGATTACTAGTGTGGATGATCAGATCACACCAGCAAGTCAGAACAGAGTTCAGAGGTCATTGAAATCATTCAACGAATTGATAGTATACTAATCATTACCAACATTCAAAACATCTAATAAATGTTATGTACCCCAAGTGTACATAAAATCCTCATGACATTTATTCTCATAAGAAATCATGTATACCCAAAACTCAGTCAAAAATAAAAATAAAAAGTCATTGTGTGTGCTCCTTTAAGACGCATCACCTTTGACCTGTTGAAAATCCCCTTAAATAAAAATAACAACCTTTTATAACATCATCCTAGGTGAGTTGTGTGTTTATTTGAAAAACCCATTTGGAAAACAAATAAAACAAACATGGCCAGGCTTTATTTAATTTGGTAGCTCCCTATTACAACCTAAAAACAAGACTACTTAATTTTACTAACTAGTTCCACACTAGCTCAGGGCAATATTCCAATGAGATAAAGAAATGCCCTTTCTCCTGGAATAGAAAGTATACATGTTGTTAACATATAATCAACAATCCAAAGATAGTAATTACACACAAAACATGATACTGTTATGATTTAACTGGATAGAACCCAAATGCAGACAAGTACACCAAGCCAGAGAAGTTTTAACAGGTTTATTTACAATGTTCAAAGTCCAGGTTTCCAAATATAGGGGAAGAGCAAGTCCAGGTACAGGGAGGGTAACAGATCCAGATCAGGGCAGGTGTGGTACCGTAATGTCCTAGTGTCCGTGGTGAGTCCAAAAGAGAGGTCCGGTAATGGAGAGCAGGATGGTGGTGGCAGGAGTGAAGCGGAGGCAGGAGTCAGGTTCCAAATATCTGTGGCACAGGAGAAAAAGTAAATATAACAGGCCAAAAACACAAAGAGCAAAAATAACCAGGTTGAGTCGGCGCGAGACTAACATGGTCGTCTTGACTATGATCTGACGATGAGTGGTAAGTTTGACCGGGTCTTAAAGGCTGAGGTGATTATGGTGAATGAGCTGCAGCTGGAACCCTGACTCCCGCACACCAGACTTCACTCCTGCAATCAAGGACAGACAGAGGGGAGGGAGAGAGCTACCTAGCAGTAGTAGGCCTAACAGTACCCCCCTCTCACGGACGCCACCTGGCGGCCGAGGGGTTTATCGGGATGTAACCTATGAAACTCTCGGACCAGAGCAGGATCCACAATGAAGCTCCTGGGCACCCAGGAACGTTCTCGGGACCATAACCCTCCCAATCCACCAGGTACTGGAAACCACGACCTCGGCGGCGAACATCCAGAAGTCGCCGGACAGTGTAGACCGGACCCCCACCCACGATCCTGGGCGGAGGAGGGGACGAGAGGCGGGCACAGAGGGCTAACCGATACAGGCTTAATCTGGGAAACATGAAAGGTGGAATGAACCCGTAGGGAGGCAGGAAGCTGTAGCTTAACCGCGCAGGGGTTAACAATAGACAGTATCTTGAACGGTCCTATAAAACCGAGGCGCCATCTTCTTAGACTCCACCTTCAATGGAAGGTCCCGTGACTTCAGCCATACCTCTTGACCAGGAGAGTAACCGGGAGCCTGGGACCGTGACGGTTGGCTTGCCTCTGCATGTACGCCCGAAGCTCGGGACAGAGCTACCCTGGCCTTCCTCCAGACCTTGAAGCAGCGGCGCATGTGGGACTGCACCGAGGGTACCGCAAGTTCCCTCTCTTGGGAAGGGAACAGGGGAGGTTGATAACCCAGAGCACACAGAAAAGGAGACAAACCAGAGGAAGCGTTAGTCAAGGTGTTATGAGCATATTCCACCCAGGGGAGCATGGAGCTCCATGACCCAGGGTTAGACCCAGTGACACAGCGAAGAGCGGTCTCCATCTCCTGGTTCGCTCTCTCGGCTTGCCCGTTGGTCTGGGGGTGATATCCAGAGGACAGGCTGGATGTAATGCCCAAAGCTTTACAGAAAGCTTTCCACACCTGGGAGACAAACTGGGGACCCCTGTCAGAGACAATATCCGTGGGTAGACCATGAGAGCGGAACACATGTTCAACCAAAATATCAGCCGTCTCTCTGGCAGTGGGCAGTTTAGGTAGGGCCAAAAAAATGAGCGAACTTAGAAAAACGATCAATCACCGTAGAGAATGACAGTCTTACCAGACGAGGGGGGAAGTCCAGTGACAAAATCCATAGCGATATGCGACCAGGGCCGGCTGGGTATAGGTAGAGGTCGTAGATAACCAGCGCTGGCCTGGGTGGAGTTTTTACTTCGTGCACATACCGTACAAGCAGCAATGAAGGCTCGAGTGTCCGCCTCCATCGTGGCCCACCAGAACTTCCGTCGCACAAAGTCAAGGGTCCGCGAAACTCCAGGGTGACAGGTAAGGGGAGACGAGTGAGCCCACTGAAGTACCTGGGAGCGAGCAGACTCAGGGACAAACATCCGGTTAGGAGGACCCCTCCCAGGGTCAGCTTGATGATGTTGAGCCTGTCTAACAATCCCCTCGATGTCACATGTGATGACTGCAATACTGCAGGTAGGAGGCAAAATGGGTTCAGGGTTACTACCAGTATCAACAGCCGAATGAACACGAGACAGGGCGTCAGGCTTGACGTTGCGTGACCCAGGACGGTAAGACAGAGAAAAATTGAATCTCCCAAAAAATAGTGCCCACCTGGCTTGACGGGGGGTTGAGCTGCTTCGCTGACTGGAGGTAAGCCAGATTCTTATGATCCGTCCAAACGATGAAGGGTTGTTCGCCCCCTCCAACCAATGTCGCCACTCCTCGAGAGCCAGCTTAACGCGCGAGCAGTTCACGATTGCCAACATCATAATTCCTCTCTGCCTGAGAAAGTTTCCTTGAGAGAAAAGCACAGGGATGCAGTTTGTTATCTTCAGGGAGAACGTTGCTGACAACACTGCACCTGCCCCAGTGTCGGATGCATCCACCTCCACGACAAACTGGCGGTCGGGGTCCGGCTGCATCAGAATGGGAGCTGAGGCGAAGCGATGTTTCAGTTCTTCGAACGCTGATTCGGCCCCTTCATTCCAAGCGAACGGTCGTGAGATGGAGGTGAGAGCGGTGAGTGGCGCCGCAATGCGGCTGTAGTCCTTGATGAACCTCCTATAGAAGTTCGCAAACCCCAGGAATCGTTGAAGTTGTTTTGCGGGTAGAGGGAGCTGGCCAGTCCGTGACAGCAGAGATCTTAGCTGGGTCCATCCGCAACTCCCCCTGAGCTATGATGTAACCCAAAAAGAGGTCTCAGACACATGAAATTCACATTTCTCCATCTTCACAAACAGTTTGTTCTCCAACAACCTTTGCAACACCTGGCGCACATGCAGTTCATGTTCCTGGGAGGACTCTGAGAAAATCAAGATATCATCCAGATAGACAAAAACAAACCGATTCAACATGTCCCGAAGGACATCATTGACTAGTGCCTGAAAAACAGCAGGGGCATTGGACAACCCAAAAGGCATAACCAGATACTCAAAATGTCCCAAGGGTGTGTTGAAGGCAGTCTTCCATTCATCATCCTTACGAATGCGCACCAGGTGATACGCATTTCGTAGATCCAGTTTCGTAAAGATGGTAGCACCATGAAGGAGGGGAAAAGCAGAATTAATCAAAGGCAGAGAATACTTGTTCTTAATGGTGATGTTGTTAAGTCCACGGTAATCAATACAGGGTCTGAGGGTCTTATCCTTCTTAGCAACAAAAAGAATCCCGCTCCTACAGGTGACGAGGAAGGAACGCATAATACCTGCCGCCAAGGAGTCCCGAATGTAGTTCTCCATAGCCTCCGTCTCCGGCCGGGAGAGAGATTGTACAGGCGACTGCTGGGGGAGCGGGGCTCCTGGCTGGAGGTCAATGGCGCAGTCGTAAGGCCGGTGAGGAGGAAGAGAAGTAGCTCTGTGTTTGCAGAAAACGGATGCCAGGTCATGATACACGTCAGGAACAGCAGAAAGATCCATGGACTCCAGTGGAGGTTGAGGCACAGTACTGGCAGGAGTCTGAGCAGAACACAAACAATTCACATGACAAAATGTGCTCCATGAAACAATGCTACCTGTCACCCAATCAATGTGTGGATTGTGTCTTATGAGCCAGGGGATACCAAGGACCAGGGGAGTCTGTGGGCAGTCGATAATATGGAATTGAATGTTCTCCTGATGATTTCCCGACACTCTAAGACAAACAGGAACAGTCTGATGGGTAATACGGGTCAACAATTGTCCATTTAGACCCTTAGCCTGCAGCGGACAGTCCATAGGAACAGTCTCCAAATCCATTTGTTGAGCCCACTCTCTATCCAAAAAGCTTTCGTCGGCACCAGAGTCAATCAGCGCACTAACAGAGAAATTCTGGGACTGCCACTGAAGGGATGCCTGGAGCAGAATGCGGGGAGAAGAGGAAGAATCCGCTGCTCGGCTCACCAAAACTTCTCCCATTAATGATGAGCCGGCCCTTTTCCCCGGACGAACTGGGCAGGAAGGAACGAAATGACCAGCTTCTCCACAATACAGGCAGACCCGAGCCTGAATACGACGTGCACGCTCCTCTGAGGACAACCGTGCACGACCCACCTCCATGGCCGGGTTCAGTGCTCCTCGTATCGACTCGGGAAGACACGGCTTTCTCCGTAGGGACGATGCAGGGAGGAGTTTGTTGATGACAGACAGGTTGCTTGGAACTAACACTCCTCTCCCGGCGGCGCTCCCGAATCCGATTATCCAACCTGATAGTGAGTGAAATAAGATTATCCAGCGTAGGCGATTCATCATATGACACCAATTCATCTTTTAAAGTCTCAGACAAAGCATTGATGAACACTCCTTGTAATGCCTCGTCATTCCAACCACTCACTGCTGCTAAAGTCCGAAACTCCACTGCCATCTCCGCCACACTGCGAGCCCCCTGCCGAAGAGAAAACAACCGTTTCGCAGCCTCCTTGCCTCGTACTGGGTGGTCAAAAACCTTCCTCATCTCCGTGGTGAAGGCAACGAAGCGTTGCAAATGTCCGACTGACTCTCCCATACCGCGGATCCCCAGGCACGAGCGGAACCGGCTAGTAGAGTTGATAAGGTAGGCAATACGGGCTCTTTCTGAGGCGTAGGTGAGGGACTGTTGTTCAAACACTAGCGAGCATTGAGTCAAAAAATCGCCACAGGTTCCCATGTTCCCGTCATAGCGCTCTGGAGCAGGAACAAAAGGCTCTCTGATCTGGGCTGAAGGGGTAGTAAGGGCAGACACTTGATTGGAGAGTAATTGAACCTGATTAAGCAGCACCTGACTGTCCTCAGCAATCGTCTTAAACAGGGTATCATGTTGGCCAAGTAAAATGCCCTGATTGGCTATGGCAGTCCAAATTTGAGTGCACTCTGAGGTGGTATCCGAGCTACTGTCTGCTGGGTTCATGTTGGTCAGATCATACTGTTATGATTTAACTGGATAGAACCCAAATGCAGACAAGTACACCAAGCCAGAGAAGTTTTAACAGGTTTATTTACAATGTTCAAAGTCCAGGTTTCCAAATATAGGGGAAGAGCAAGTCCAGGTACAGGGAGGGTAACAGATCCAGATCAGGGCAGGTGTGGTACCGTAATGTCCTAGTGTCCGTGGTGAGTCCAAAAGAGAGGTCCGGTAATGGAGAGCAGGATGGTGGTGGCAGGAGGAAGCGGAGGCAGGAGTCAGGTTCCAAATATCTGTGGCACAGGAGAAAAAGTAAATATAACAGGCCAAAAACACAAAGAGCAAAAATAACCAGGTTGAGTCGGCAGCGAGACTAACATGGTCGTCTTGACTATGATCTGACGATGAGTGGTAAGTTTGACCGGGTCTTAAAGGCTGAGGTGATTATGGTGAATGAGCTGCAGCTGGAACCCTGACTCCCGCACACCAGACTTCACTCCTGCAATCAAGGACAGACAGAGGGGAGGGAGAGAGCTACCTAGCAGTAGTAGGCCTAACAGATACATACATCCACAGTCCTATCTCATCAATAATCATTTGTATCAATCTCACTCCTCATAACTACTCCATAAAAAGATTATATAAAACCTTTCACAAAATTAAAACCACTCAAAATTCCTCTGAGTTTACAATGATTCTGTTGAATTGATCACCCTTCAGATCATATCCTCTTTAAATCTCACCATGATTATTGAACCCCTACATCTTCTCCTTGTGATCCCACATCAAACAAACCATTATCATTTACTGTATCAACAACATAGGAAATATCAGCTACCCCTTTTAATGTTCCTAACTTCCCTCTAAATGTCCAATTTCATACATTATCCAATACAATCATATATATAATATAATATTATATATAATATAATATATAATATATATAATAATATAATAATATATAATATGCCATTTAGCAGTACTCCTCTTAAGTAAGACTAGATATCTTATCCCCAGCATCGATTAAAAAAAATTGATACGTTGTGTCCTACTTTACCCCTAACATAATATTATAGGAGACTTCCATCAATCCAGGAAAAAAAACTCCCACTTAGAAGACACTAGATAATAACACGTTTTATTAAGTTAAGTACACCTTCCACTATAAACCTATAACCCCTTTTTAGTAATTTAATCATTGCAAACTGTTGCATTGATGTTATTAAAATATAAACCTATTGTTTCATAATCCAAAACCCATAAAAAGATGTCTACTTAATCCATTATGCCAACAACAACAACTATCTCCCATCATTCAACGTACCATAAACAGATTATCGTTATCTGAAGTAATGAACCATTTGCATAACTCACGGCTGTTTAAACAAACTATATAATGTCATAAAAATTATTATGAAATTAGCCTGCCCAACTACCTCATCCCTATATTGTTATTTATTTTGCTCATTTGTACCCCAGTATCTCTATTTGCACATCATCTCTTGCACATCTATCATTCCAGTGTTAATACTAATTGTAATTATTTTGCACTATAGCCTATTTTATTGCCTTACCTCCATAACTTGCTAAATTTGCACACACTGTATATTATATGTATTTCTGTTGTATTTTTGACTTTGTTTTGTTTTACCCCATATGTAACTCTGTGTTGTTGTTTTTATCGCACTGCTTTGCTTTATCTTGGCCAGGTCGCAGTTGTAAATGAGAACTTGTTCTCAACTGGTTTACCTGGTTAAATAAAGGTGAAATAAAAAATAAAAATAAATAAAAAAATGATCAATTATCAAATATCGTTCCTTATTCAACTATCTAGACATGTTCTTCATTAGTAAATCGTCTCCACAAAGCAATACTACTTAATAACATATTCTCATTCTCCTAAATAGAAATAATTACTTCTATTAAACAATCCCATTCAACATCAAGTCAACCTGTCTCATCACCCAATTAAATTACTTACTTTTTAAACCCTCTACAATATATATCATACTCTACCGCTAATTTTCCTCATAACAGTACCTCAACAGATGAGAAATTAATTTAAAGTTATAGTCAAAACCAATAAAACATACATTCACCGATATGCAATTTTAATTACTATGTTATCCTATCCGACATGGATTGGTAGGACAACATCTTTCCTATTATGTTATCAATGAAACCAGTAATTCACGTCAATAGCATCAATGTAAAAGATTTGCTTTCTATCCCTTACTGGTTTCGAATCAGGGACCCTCTGCACACATCGACAACAGTCACCCTCGAAGCACCGTTACCCGTCGCTCCACAAAAGCCACGGCCCTTGCAAAGCAACTACTTCCAGTTCATAGAGCAAGTGACGTCACCCAATGAAAACCGCACTAGCTCTCACCTCTAACTAGTTAGCCATTTCCTGCCGATAATATTCAACCTCCTATGACATCCTACAAAATACGCGATCCTTGTACACCTAACGTAACCCATAATGTCCATTTCAGCGCTCTCATGTTTCAGCAAGCCCCAATGGTTAATACTCGCAGACAAAAATGGAAATTCTTCAATTTTTACTACCAGTCCTAATAAAACACACTTTCAAACAACGTTCTGCATTTACCTCTATCATAGGGTTTAAAAACGAACTTAACAACATTAACCATCCTAAATTGCCATAGTAACATCATGTTTGGTTCAGTTTATCAACTAAAATCATAGCCACGCAATGAAACCATCACTCCGCCATTTACAGAATGAATGAGATCTAGTCAACTATCCTTTCTAAGTAGGCTACAAGTAACACCAAACACTTGCTGTAGTTTACCAAAATATATTGAAATCATCCATTTATCACGATCCAATTTATTTATAGACATATTCCACCATTCTCACTCATTTAATCTATCAAAACCTTATTCAAATGCCAAAAAAATTTACTATCACGCACTCTTCTCTCCATACTCGTTAACATTTTTACATTTGAGTCATTTAGCAGACGCTCGTATCCCAAGCGACCCACAATTAGTAAGCTCTTACATTGTTATACTTATACCAGCCCACCTTGGGAATCGAACACACAACCCTGGCGTTGCAAGCACCATTCTCCACCAAACGAGCTACAAGAGTCCTGCTATTTAAACCACACACGCTTCAAATCATACATTCAACATCACCAAACCAAATACTCCGTCGTACCCATTCAATCAACACATCAGCAGTGGAATGTACACTCATAAATGCAGATTGATACTCCATGCCTTGAAATGATAAATAGATTTCCACCAATAGCGCCATTACAATGATTTCTCATCTTACCCTCTGATACAAAATGAAGTTCCCTCACTGTACTACGTTAGCTCTACCATTATAATTATTTCAATTGAACCCTCTATTTGCTTTGTACTATATTATACATTACGTCTGAAACAACATTACTTATGGTCAGTTTATTCCACTATCACATGATCCAACAACGGTATAAACTTAGAAAACCCATATTAATTACTTTCTTCACCCACGACGCATGTCTACGTTTGAGTGAAAAAATATAATACAGACATGGCACTCTAATTATGATTTTGTCATTACCATTTCCAAATCGTCACAACTCCTTATAGAACGTTAGAAAGTTCTATATATTCACATGAAATAATCCCTTCAGTTAGTTTAACAATCCTCATTCAACCCAAATCAGCCTCTCCTTCATTCTCTCAGCGGAACCAAAAAAAAACATACTGTAATTTCCAAGGACACTGCCGTTCCTGTCCCAGAAAAATCAGACTCTTCCACTACTTTCTACAATAACATCAAGCTCTATTTACCCCTTATAAATACTCTTCTGAGGATATTCTTTATCACCCATGCAATGTTAGTAACTTTCAGTGTTAGTAATTTAAATACTTGCATCAAATCCACTTCTGATAATGTTTTTTTTTTTATGTAGTTCGCCTTTAAATGTCATTTTTGGTGCTATTATTCAATATGTTACCTGTCATTGGCTCCATCTCCTAGCCCTTTTGCGTAATTCATCCACAGTACTTATTGTGACAGGGCTTGTATAACACTGTTGAGGCCTTGAACCTCTTCCCGACTAACACTTTATGATGAATCTTTCACATCAAAGGCCTTAAACCTATTTTATGAACTTCATGGTGACTTTTTCACAGCAAAGGCCTTAAACCTATTTTATGAACTTAATGATGATTCTTTCACATCAAAGGCTTTAAACCTATTTTATGAACTTTTTGATGATTATTTCACATCAAAGGCCTCAAACCTATTTTATGAACTTCATGATGAATATTTCACATCAAAGGCCTCGAACCTATTTTATGAACTTTATGATGAATCTTTCACATCTGTCATGAACCCTGCGTCCTGAGTCTGTTCCTGCCTATGTTGCCATTTTTTCTGCTCTAAATCCAATCTGCCTGGTTGCCGGGCGACGTTGCTAGGCGGGAGATCTCCCGTTTACCCGCACCTGCATCTCATCAGCGATCTGCACACCTGGTCCTGATCGTCACCCTTCATAAGCTCTGACCTGACATCCATTCCCTGCCGGATCGTTAGCCATGAACAGTATGTTTGTCAGCGTATCAGCCTTTGAGTTTCTAGCGTTAGTTTTGTTGTTTTGCACCTTGTTGGCTTGCCGTGTACTTACCTCCGTTTTGTTTCTATCTACAGTCAATCTCCCGGAACCTTCACCCAACCCCTGCCTGGTTGTCGGCGGCTGCCGAGCCATTATTGGATCTGCCACTGCACCTCCACCAACTCATCTCCGCCGCCCGCTCTGTCCCCTGGATTATTCTGCATCGTTTTTTTGAATCTGTTAAATAAATACTCACCTTCGTTTCAACTCACCTTGTCCTGGTCTGCTTCTGGGTTCTGGCTTAGTAAACCGTGACAGAACGATCCGGCCAGAAATGAACCCAGCGGACCTGGACTTTGTTCGCCATGCCATTACCCATCAGGAGAAGATGTTGGGACAACATAGCACGGCACTACAGGAGATAGCGTTGTCAGTTCGGAACTTTTCTACCAGTCTGATGAAGATCCAGGCTCAGCTCAGTTTGCCGGTGGAGAATCCACTACCGGTTTCACCCATCTCGCCTGCCGCTTCTGGAGCTGTGCCCTTCCGTGAGCCCAAGGTTCCGACGCCTGATAAATATGAGGGGGAGTTGGGAAGATGCCATTCTTTTCTTATGCAGTTTGGATTAGTGTTCTATCTACAGCCCCACTCTTATGCCACAGACAAGGCTAGGATAGCCTTTGTCATTGAATTGCTGCGTGGTAGAGCTCTGGAGTGGGCTTCAGCCGTATGGGAACGACAGGACACCTGCATGGCTTCATACCAGGAGTTCACGGCCGAGATGAGGAAGCTGTTTGACCATCCCGTCCGAGGTATGGACGCAGCTAAGCGCCTGTTTTCTCTTCGCCAAGGAACTCGCAGCGTTGCCGACTTCGTTATCGAATTCAGGACATTGGCTGTGGAGAGTGGGTGGAATGAGGAGTCACTGCAAGCGGCCTTTTACCAGGGGCTGTCGGAGCAACTCAAGGATGAGTTGATCTCCTATCCGAGCCTAGTGACCTGGACAGCTTGGTAGCCTTGTCTATTCGGGTGGATAACAGAGTTCGAGAGAGAAGGAGGGAGAAGCAATGGGGCCCGTCCAATCAATCAGCTTCTCAGTTTCCAGTCGGGTCAGGGGGTGGACCAGAATGCGTCGATCATTGTCCACCACACAGGATTAGTGGAGAGGTCCTGCCTCCAGATTCTGAACCCATGCAAGTGGGGCGGCACGGGTTAACCAAGGAGGAGCGCCAACATAGACGTAAGACCAACTGCTGCCTCTACTGTGGTAGTTCGGGACATTACATCTCCACTTGTTCCCGGCGGTCGTCAAACTGCTCGGCTCGCTAAAGTTGGGAGGACTTTTAGCGAGCCAGTTTCAACCTCTCAATACCTCTGTCAGACCCCGTTTCCCGGCTACCCTCATGAACAGGAATCAGAGTTTAGCGATTAACGCTTTCGACGATTCAGGTGCCGATGGAAGCTTTATTGATGCCGACGTGGTGGAACAGCTGGGGCTTTCCAAGGAGTGATTACCGGAAGCCATTGAAGCTACCACTCTGAACGGCAGTAGTCTGGCACGTATCACGATGAGGACTGAACCGGTTAAGATGCTGTTGTCAGGGAATCCTTCTGAGGTTATCTCATTCTTCATTCTGCCTTCTTCCCATGTTCCTCTGGTCCTTGGATACCCCTGGCTGAAAGAACACAATCCCACATTCGATTGGGTGACTGGCAAGGTAACTAGTTGGAGCATTGATTGTCATGCTAACTGCCTCAAGACTGCCTGTTCCCAATCTGTTCCCAGTCAGGTGATTGAGGCTAAACCCCCAGATTTGTCCCTGGTTCCCGAGACATATCACAATTTGGGGGAAGTGTTCAGTAAGCAGAGGGCTCTGTCACTACCTCCCCACCGACCATATGATTGTGCCATAAACCTGTTCCCTGGAGCTGTCTATCCCAAGGGACGGTTATACAGCATCTCCCGACCTGAACGTGAGGCTTTGGAGACCTACATCAAGGAGTCCCTAGCTGCTGGTCTCATTCGTCCCTCGTCATCACCCCTGGGGGCAGGATTCTTCTTTGTGGGTAAGAAGGATGGCTCTCTTCGACCGTGTATTGATTATCGGGGGTTGAATTATATCACGGTCAAGAACAAGTATCCCCTGCCCTTGATGAGCTCTGCTTTCGACTCCTTACAGGGTGCTACTGTGTTCACCAAGCTAGATCTACGCAATGCGTATCACCTGGTCCGGATCAGAGAGGGGGACGAGTGGTTGACGGGTTTCAATACACCGATGGGTCACTTCGAGTATCAGGTGATGCCGTTTGGACTGACCAATGCTCCAGCAGTGTTCCAGAGTATGGTGAATGACGTCCTGAGAGATATGATCGGTCTCTTTGTGTTTGTTTACCTGGATGACATTCTTATCTTCTCGAAGGAACCTTCCAGCCACGTCCAGCATGTCAGGCAGGTTCTGCAGCGATTGTTGGAGAATCGCCTGTTCGTGAAGGCCGAGAAGTGTGAATTTCACGCCCACACTACATCCTTCCTCGGGTTCATCATCTCCAGGGGAGAGATTAGGATGGACCAAGAGAAGGTTAGGGCGGTTCTGGATAGGGCCCAGCCCGGTACGAGATTGCAGCTCCAGAGGTTTCTGGGGTTTGCAAATTTCTATCGCAGATTCATCCGGGATTACAGCCGTGTGGCCGCTCCTTTAACTGCCCTGACTTCCAGTACCAGGACCTTCAGTTGGAATCCTGAGGCAGACCGAGCGTTCCTGGATTTGAAGAGGCGATTCACCAACGCACCAATTCTCTCTCAACCTGACACGGCCAGTCAGTTCGTTGTTATAGTGGATGCGTCTGATGTGGGGGTTGGCGCCATCCTGTCCCAGCGATGCTCCACTGACGGTAAACTCCATCCCTGCGCCTACTACTCTCGTCGTCTTTCGTCTGCGGAGAGGAACTACGATGTGGGTAACCGGGAGCTTCTCGCGGTGAAGCTTGCCTTGGAGGAGTGGCGCCACTGGTTGGAGGGGCGGAGCAACCGTTTATTGTCTGGACTGACCACAAGAATCTTGCTTACCTGCAATCGGCTAGACGTCTCAACTCCCGTCAGGCCAGGTGGGCTTTGTTTTTCGGACGCTTTAATTTTCCCCTGACGTTCCGACCTGGGTCTAAGAACGGCAAGGCGGACGCCTTGTCCCGGAGGTTCTCCAAGACGGAGGAGAGTGGGGCCAAGACCGAGACGATTCTTCCCCGGAACTGTGTCGTGGGAGCAGTTATGTGGAGGATTGAGGAGGAGGTTATGGCGGCCCTTCGGACGCAGCCCGGTCCCGGTAACGGTCCACCCGGTCGGTTGTTTGTGCCTGAGTCGGTTCGTTCTGCTGTCCTCCAATGGTCCCACGCCAGCAAGATGGCTTGTCACCCTGGCGTGGCTTGGACGATGGCGTTACTTCACAGACGATTTTGGTGGCCTGCCATGGGAGAAGATACTCGGAGGTTTGTTGCTGCCTGTCCAGTGTGTGCGCAGAATAAGAGTGCCAATCGGCCCAGCTCTGGACTACTTCACCCCCTCCCTATTCCCCGGCGACCATGGTCGCATCTGGCCCTGGACTTTGTCACTGGGTTGCCCTCTTCTGAGGGGAACACGGTCATTCTGACTATCGTGGACAGATTCAGCAAGTTCGCCCACTTTGTGCCCATTTCCAAGCTTCCCTCTGCCTCTGAGACGTCCAAGATCCTGGTTAGGGAGGTTTTCAGGGTCCACGGGTTGCCCATTGACATAGTTTCCGACCGTGGTCCTCAGTTTACCTCTGCTGTCTGGAAGTCCTTCTGTTTGGCCATTGGAGCTACAGTCAGTCTCACATCTGGTTTTCACCCCCAATCTAATGGTCAGGCGGAGAGAGCCAACCAGAAGATGGAATCCATGCTACGCTGCCTTGTCTCCTCCAACCCCACCTCCTGGGTCTCTCAGTTGCCTTGGGTTGAGTATACCCACAATACTCACCCAACATCTGCCACTGGGATGTCTCCCTTCCAGTGCCTGTATGGCTACCAACCTCCCTTGTTTCTTTCTCAGGAGAGGGATCTCTCAGTGCCCTCTGTTCAGGCCCACATTCGTCGTTGCCACCGGACCTGGCATCGGGCCAGAAAGGCCCTCCTTAGAGTTTCTGACCGGTATCAGCTCCAGGAAAATCGTCGCCGGATTCCCGCCCCCACGTATACCATCGGAGATAGGGTCTGGTTGGCCACACGGGATCTTCCTCTGCGGACTGAGTCTAAGAAACTGTCACCGAAGTTCATTGGTCCGTTTGTGGTGGAGAAAGTGATCAATCCTGTTGCGGTTCGACTCAAGTTACGTAGAACGCTCAGAGTCCATCCCACCTTTCATGTCTCCTGCCTCAAGCCTGTTCTCCTCAGTCCTCTGTTGCCCCCTCCGCCTCCTCCTCCTCCTCCTCCCCCTCGGATGATCGGAGGTGGTCCTGCCTACACGCTGCGCCGCATTATGGATTCCAGACGGCGGGGCCGGGGTTTCCAGTATCTCGTGGACTGGGAGGGGTATGGGCCTGAAGAGAGGAGTTGGATTCCTCGGCATCAGATCCTTGATGCTGACCTCCTTCGTGACTTCTACCGCCTCCATCCTGGCGCTCCGGGTAGTCCGCCCGGTGGCGTTCGTCGGAGGGGGGGATACTGTCATGAACCCTGCGTCCTGAGTCGGTTCCTGCCTATGTTGCCATTTTTTCTGCTCTAAATCTCCTGTTCCTGAAGGTTCTTGAACGCTCCCTGTCTGGTTGCCGGGCGACGTTGCTAGGCGGGAGATCTCCCGATTACCCGCACCTGCATCTCATCAGCGATCTGCACACCTGGTCCTGATCATCACCCTTCATAAGCTCTGACCTGACATCCATTCCCTGCCGGATCGTTAGCCATGAACAGTATGTTTGTCAGCGTATCAGCCTTTGAGTTTCTAACGTTAGTTTTGTTGTTTTGCACCTTGTTGGCTTGCCGTGTTCATACCTCCGTTTTGTTTCTATCTACAGTCAATCTCCCGGAACCTTCACCCAACCCCTGCCTGGTTGTCGGCGGCTGCCGAGCCATTATTGGATCTGCCACTGCACCTCCACCAACTCATCTCCGCCGCCCGCTCTGTCCCCTGGATTATTCTGCATCGTTTTTTTGAATCTGTTAAATAAATACTCACCTTCGTTTCAACTCACCTTGTCCTGGTCTGCTTCTGGGTTCTGGCTTAGTAAACCGTGACAACATCAAAGGCCTCAAACCTATTTTATGAACTTTATGATGAATCTTTCACATCAAAGGCCTCGAACCTATAGCAAGGATTCTATTTTATAATCTCGTCATGTTGAGGACTCGAACCCCGCATCTTCCTACGTTCGTCTACCAAAGACATTTATCCCTGAGGACTCGAACCTCGCATCTTTCACGTTCGTCTACCAAAAGACGTTTATTGCTTTTCATAATGATACTACACATCTCTCTATTTCATGAATTCTTCCATGATGATACAACACATCAGAGCTTCATCTATTTTACTCCTATGATGATACAACACATCAGAGCTTCATCTATTTTACTCCTATGATGATACAACACATCAGAGCTCCATCTATTTTACTCCTATGATGATACTACACATCAGAGCTTCATCTATTTTACTCCTATGATGACACATCATATCAGAGCTTCATCTATTTTACTCCTATGATGATACAACACATCAGAGCTTCATCTATTTTACTCCTATGATGATACAACACATCAGAGCTCCATCTATTTTACTCCTATGATGATACTACACATCAGAGCTTCATCTATTTTACTCCTATGATGACACATCACATCAGAGCTTCATCTATTTTACTCCTATGATGATACTACACATCAGAGTCTCATAACCTAATTTACTCCCATGATGATACTACATATCAGAGTCTCATAACCTAATTTACTCCCATGATGATGCTACACATCAGAGTCTCATAACCTAATTTACTCCCATGATGATACTACACATCATAGTCTCATAACTTAATTTACTCCTATGATGATACTACACATCAGAGTCTCTCTTTACCAATTTATGCTAATTACTGTAAACACACCTTGTTTTGAATCATAGCATCATGTCATTGTGTAATTTAATATTCTCCTTACATCCCTTTACATCATTCAACACCACTCATCGTCCCCATTAAAAAATATTGCTTTTTACACTTCGTTACAGCTCAGCTTTACCACAGATAAGCAGATTTTGACATAATTCAAAAAATGAAAGTCTGCTTACCTGTTAGTTGAGCTGTGAACTGCATCCTGTTCATTTAGACGCCAATCTGTTATGATGAGTTTCTCAGGTATCAAAGAATCAAGGATGCAAGGATATTCTTAGTCATTCTGTGGAGATTTCATACCAAGTATTTATTGAATCACGAGCTCGTGGGTTCATCTAACAAACGGACATGGCTTTGCCCTTCGTCAGTTGAACTAACTAGACAAAGAAGACCCTCTATCTTATATAGCCTTTTGGTTCTCATTCCTTTCACATACATTTGGCAAGTCTCCATGGGCACTCCCTGTATTTGAAGTTCATCACTTTTTACCCCAAGTCAGTATACTAAACATCACTCATGCTATCCTAAACATCACTAATCTACCTTGACATAATGGAATGTAGACTTCATGGCCCCAAACCACTCATCTCTTAACTCTTCCTCTGTCCTCACAACACTGTGGCATGACATCATTATACCATAAAAACATCATATCACAGGTATTCCTTAAAGAGGTAGGGTTTCAAGTGTCTCCGGAAGGTTGTCAGTGACTCCGCTGTCCTGGCGTCGTGGGGGAGCTTGTTCCACCATTGGGGTGCCAGAGCAGCGAATAGCTTTGACTGGGCTGAGCGGGAACTGTGCTTCCATAGAGGTAGGGGGTCTAGCAGGCCAGAGATGGATGAATGTAGTGCCCTCGTTTGGGTGTAGGGTCTGATCAGAGCCTGAAGGTCATGGCTGGTCATGGCTCACATCAACACCATTATCCCAGAAACCCTAGACCTACTCTAATTTGCATACCACCCCAAGAGATCCACAGATGTTGCAATCTCTATTGCACTCCACACTGCCCTTTCCCACCTGGACAAAAGGAACACTTACGTGAGAATGCTATTCATTGACTACAGCTCAGCGTTCAACACCATAATGCCCTCAAAGCTCATCACTAAGCTAAGGACCCTGGGACTAAACACCTCTCTCTACAACTGGATCCTGGACTTCCTGACGGGCCACCACCAGGTGGTAAGGTTAGGTAACAACACATCTGCCATGCTGATCCTCAACACGGGGGCCCCTCAGGGGTGCGTGCACAGTCCCCTCCTGTACTCCCTGTTCACCCATGACTGCATGGCCAGGCATGACTCCAACACCATCATTAAGTTTGCAGACGACACAACAGCGGTAGGCCTGATCACCGACAACGATGAGACAGCCTATTGGGAGGAGGTCAGAGACCTGGCCGTATGGTCAAGACAAAGTGGTCAAGACAAAGGAGATGATTGTGGACTACAGGAAAAATTAGAGGACCGAGCACACCCCCATTCTCATCGACAGGGCTGTAGTGGAGCAGGTTGAGAGCTTCAAGTTCCTTAGTGTCCACATCACCAAGAAACGATCATGGTCCAAACACACCAAGACAGTCGTGAAGAGGGCACAACAAAGCCTATTCCCCCTCAGGAGACTGAAAAGATTTGTTCTACAGCTGCACCATCGAGAGCATCCTGACTGGTTGCATCACTGCCTGATATGGCAACTGCTCGGCCTCCGACCGCAAGGCACTACAGAGGGTAGTGCGTACGGCCCAGTACATCACTGGGGCCAAGCTTCCTGCCATCCAGGACCTTTATACCAGGCGGTGTCAGAGGAAGGCCCTAAAAATTGTCAAAGACTTCAGCCACCCTAGTCATAGACTGCTCTCTCTGCTACCGCATGGCAAGCGGTACCGGAGTGCCAAGTCTAGGTCCAAAAGGCTTCTTAATAGCTTCTACCCCTAGCCATAAGACTCCTGAACAGCTAATCAAATGGCTACCTGAACTATTTGCATTGTCCCCCTCTTTTACGCTGCTGCTACTCTCTGTTTATTATCTATGCATAGTCACTTTAATGTACATATTACCTCAATTACCTCGAATACCCTGTGCCAACACATTGACTCTGTTCAGGTATTCCCTGTATATAGCCTCGCTACTGTTATTTTACTGCTGCTCTTTCATTATTTTATTTATTATAATTTTTTACTTAACACTTATTTTTTGTTAAAACTGCGTTGTTGGTTAAGGTCTTGTAAGTAAGCATTTCACTGTAATGTCTACACCTGTTGTATTCCGCGCATGTGACAAATACAATTTGATTTTATTTGATTTTAGTTTATATCTAGGCATAGTGTAAATTGTATTGATTGATTCTGTAATTTCTTTCATATAGCCAATATCGTATCTGAAGATTATGCCTTTGTTAAATGTTTTTCATGACGAAATGGAATGTTGGTTATGTTAGTATCAAAAGGCAATATTTAGTATAAGGTAACATATAATAGACAGGAAGTGTATTGTAAACTGGCCAGCAGAGGGAGCCCATCTTGTTGCATTGGTTATAAATAGGGGTACACCAAGAAGATAGGACAGAGCAGACATTAGAATTGGACGCCACTGCTCTCCGGACCACGCGTGTCTGTAAACTCATGCTGAAGCTTGTGGTCTGAATAAACCTTATGATCAATGTTCAGTATGAGCAGACTCCTTTGTTGACAGCAATAATTGCCACCATTCATCATATACTACATAATGGCGAGCTTGCCAGGAGGGATGATGCAATCCTTCTTTGCTGCATTTGGAGTTGCCAAGCTAACTCAAGCTAACTTCGGTCTGGAGTCATGACCCGACTAGACACAGCTAAGTTGTTGGTTTTGTTACTGCTTGTGTACACTGGAGGAGTGTACCCTTATGACTGTGCCTTAGGTGGTGTTTTTGCTGATGACTGGGGTCTGGCTAATCATTATACAAATTTTAAAAAATTGTTTATAGAGATGTGTTGTTTGAATAGTAAGTCAAGAACAGTCGGGGGCCAAGATATGTATACAATTTTAGAGCATTGCAGGTTTAGATAAGCCCTCGTGACGAAGGCGACCACAGGGTGGGCCAAAATCCTGGACATGCGTTATGAGTGTTCAGGTTCAGTCTGGGACTGGGGGTTGGTGGGACATTTCTTGGGGATGGCTTACTCAACTTCTGTTCGACGGGATAGTTGCATTGGGGGATCGCTCACTGAAATAGCCATACCCACGGCAGAATAAATTTAGGGCAAACGAAACAGTACTCAATTAAAGGAACGCAATGCTGGGTTTTGTTACATGTTGTAGGCTGCAGTTAGCGAAAGGCTAGTGCTAAAGTACTAATTGTGTTGCGTGCTACATGATAATCTCAACCTTAGAGGTCCACTGCAATGGATTCAAGCCTCTTAAACTTGTTTGTATGTGGTGGAACTGAAAGTTTTACGCAAATGTGAGCTCTGTTATGTGTAATTGTGTGAGTATAACGTATAAAATAGTGACGCTGTAGCGTAATGCTATCGGTCTATTGTGTGGGAAGCATGGGCTTAAGGGGTTATGCGCATGTGCGTGTGATTTTACGGGGCTAAAAACTACGACATGAGGTCGCGTTGAGCCTACAAAACAAAATGGTGGCTTAGGGTCAGAGGTCTTTGGGGTTTCTTTGCAGGGGTTTAATAGCTACTGAGAAGGAAAGGTGGACACCATCTTTTAAAATCGTTAGAGTGACTTTTTATTTGAACGGGGAAACTATTTGGTGATATGTAGTAAAGTTATAAATCAAATATATGTTGACGGAGTATAATTAATTAAATTAAAAGACGATTAAAATTAAATGAAATGTTTTGGAAGCGATCTATGTAATAAATGATATTTGCGCATGCGTGGGATTCTGCAAAACAACACATTGGTTAAACTGCAGGGGGAGACAGAGGAACACAGACGACCTAAACCAATACGCATAAAGAGATTTTAACACGATGATTCTAGTTTAAACTGTGATTGGTTAAAGATGAAACTTGTTTTGTAGCCTATTGAATTTATAAATTAAATATAGGATAACAGATTATAATAGATTGAATTAAATAATTAAATGACGGATTAAAATCAAGGTTTTTGGGCGATCTATAATTAGTCCTGAGTTTAGTCTTAGAGTGAATAATGTAGAACGAATGAATATTGAATGGTTGGAAATACTCAGTGATGGCATGAACTACTAAAAGCTGTTCTTGTGTCTTTGTCCCTTGTCATGAGAGAGGGGGAGCGAGGAGATACAGGAAGTGATCACGTCACGTGGCAGAGGATCAAGTCAAAAAGGTTTTGGTACTGATTGTGGTTACAAGATCTTTCCCCTAACAAGATATGTGATGTTATGACGATTTCGCATAAGCTTGGCAAACTGATTCATTAAAAATTGCATTTTGGAGGCTATGTGCATCACTGGGGTTTAATTACAGATGTGTTGGGAATCCAGGATGGATTGAGGATTCTTCTGTAAATGTATGATAATTAGAGCTAATAGAGCAAGGGTTATGGGAATTGGAGTATTGAAGGGTTGTAAGGTTAGAAGGCTTTGTTTATGGGTATTTTAGTCTGAAGTTTACTAACTTCATTTACTTGCATTTGATGGGTTGTGGTAAGATAGCCAACACTAATTGATATTGGTGACATAGGAATAGGAATTGGGGTTAATTATTCAGGATGGTTAATGGATTTGTTTAGGTTATATTAAGAATTACAGGGGGAAGCTTATATAACTTATATAGTCTAAAATAGGATAGTTCACAACAAAGGAATATAAAGGGCTTGATATAGGGAAAATTGATTAAAATAGTCATTTTTTTGATCAAAGTAGGGTTAGAGTAGTGTTAGGAGAGACTAATGGCAGATGTTAGTACACCTTTCTCACATATGGATTCAGCAGAAAGACATCATCCAGCAGGGTGATTATGGCATCAGAGATGAAGACGAATACGAGCAGAAACAACGATGAAGATGAATCCAGAAGACGGAAGAAAACCGAGATGTCTGGGAACTTAAGGAGATGAGGATGATGACGATGAGAGTGATTGATGAGAGGCCATGGGTGGAGGTGACTCTGTGATCAGAAGGAAGTGGCAAGAGAGGAAAGAAGGATACTGGAGACTTGATCTCTGATGAAAGTTGAGACGAAGAAGGAGACAAGAGATTCGAGTTCTGATGAAGAAAGTGATGAAGATTTGGAGATGAAAGGTGTTGTATGTTCAAGAGGATTTTATCCTACAATGACTAGCAAAGAAGAAATGGAGGTATAGACCGATGCTTATCATGCCTGGATAAAGCGAATAGTTTAGAAGAAGTAACACCGCTGAAGATACAGAAGAGGAGAAACTGCTGAGGAAAGGATCCCAAGAATTGAAGAAGAAGAATACATTGAGGCAAAGATGCTGAAGAAAAGTAAGAAGATGATGGAAGACGATATTTCGAGGACAGAACTTGAAATATAAGCTTGTGAAGAATCCTGATATGTCAACAACAAAGAACAGGACGAAGAAACTCTGAGAAGTCAATCATACAATTGGTGGAGAAGAGAAGCTTGTGTGATGAAGAATCAGAGTGAACCAAATCAACAATCACTGTTACAGCTTCAACTGAACAATATCCGGAAGGGGGTATCAGCTGAGAGCATCGATTAGAGAAGAAGAGAAAATAGCCAACAATTGAAGTAAAAACAACCGACCATTAGAAGTGATAGTGAATAGGGAAAAACTTATCTGGGTTCAGCCTAAAGAGGTTAAACATATCACTCTGTAAAATAAACTAATTAGGTTAGGATAGGGATTTGAAGTAGTAAAACAGTTTACTCTTCGGGAATCAATTGAGCTCTGTTATAGAAGTCAAATAGGAATTACAATAGACATACTAATATTAGAAGATACTGTTATTGCAGTGTTGGGAAGAGAATTGAATTGTACAATAAGATGTACACTAGACTGTCTAAGAACAATCTGTCTGAAAACTTAATAGGGGTGACTGTTATTTTGGGTTATATTCTTACACTAAGAGATTTGAGGTTAGGCTAAAAGGTGTTTAGTGGTTTTGCCAAGTCTGTGTAAAGGAGTCAGGAGCAGGTGGGGAATTCCCAATCACGTATTCTAAAAATTGGTGGGGAAGGAATTTTGTCAATAAATCAGGGGAAAAGGTTTTAAATGTTATGAGAGAAAAGATTAGATTAAAATAAGTTAGGAGAACTAGGGGTGAAGGAACTCTGAGACAGTAAGCTAAGTTTCAAAGTTAGTAGTAAGACAGAGAGAGAACAGTGAGGAAGGACATTTTAAAGTTTAGTGGGGAGATATGGTAGGAGTTTAAATCGATTAGGAGCAGATGCATTGAGAAAGTATGTGTTGCTGAATGATTTGAGGGTGATTGAGTATCTATATTTACAGTTTCCAGCAGGGAGATCAAGGTCATTATAGGTGTATTTTGTGTAATCAAAAGTTTGAAAGTCAGGGATTTAGAGATAGGACTGCGATTTGGGGAAAAAGTGACACTAGTGGTGATGGATGGAAGTACAAGGAAAGAGTTCAAAGTCTTAGAGGGAAAACTGGGGAAAATTAGGAGTAACTAAGGACATCAACACGTGAGGCTATTATAACAACAGTAAGAAGCAATTTAACTCTTTCAACATTGATAGGTATTAAAGTCATAAATATATTGCATTTGATTATAAGGGAACCAATACAGCACCAATTTTAGGGGGAAAACACTTATTAGGGTTTAGGATGGGGACGTTTCTCTCATATGGAGAGATAATTATGGAGAATAAGTGTTGTTATTAGGACCAGGAGTAAAAGGAGGTATAGTTTAGAAGAGGGTTAGGAGTGACTGTTCACTTATTTTGCAGTAAGGTTACAGATAAAGATCAGGGAGAATATGTGTACTTATCTAGTGAAAGCATAGGAATTTGTTCCGTTAAGAATTATTGGTTAAAGGGCTATGTAATTTGTAAGGTGATGCTTATAATGGAAGATTTGAAGTCTGTAAAACTTTCCACAGTCACAGAGGAGTTAAGGATAAGTTTATTACAGTAGTCACTCCAACAGGGAATAATCGAATAGGATGTTGGTAGTTTCCCACTAGAGGGAATTAAGGGTTTGAATTCATCAACTAAATCAACAACGTTAATGGTAACTTTGGGAAGGGATTAATGATACGATGGTAATAGCAAATGTAGGAAGGATGACAACAACTTTTCTGAAATTAAAGGGAGGCAGCAAGAGAGACTCAGGGGTTTAGGTTACTACGAATAGGGTTAAAAAAGTAGAGCAGATAGTAGTAGAGAGCAATATAGGTTAATCTGAAATGGAGAAGAGAGATTCATCATGGAAGCTGCAGGATGGGGTCTTTTGATTTTGATGACAGAGGGGGCATCTGATCAGTGCTGCTCGTTCCTCTGTTGTGAAAATTAGAGATAGATTAACTCATTCGGTAAGAGTCAGTGAGGAATCTTGAGGGTTGATGTCTGTTGGGGATGCCAGCCCAAGACGTGTTAGACGGTCGCCGCGGCCTCTGGCAGGTGTGGGTCAGGGTTATGCTTTGTCATGACTGTGGTATCGGCAACAGTCATTGACCGATAAAATAATGTCATTGTCAGAACAGTGGTTTAAGCCTAGGGTTTAGGTGTTCTTGGGTAAATGGATTACCCTATGGGAATTGTTAGATGGAAAGTAAAGTCAGGTAACAGTGGAAACCTGAAGTATTCAGGTGAACCAGTGAGGATAAAAGTTGTTGTTATTCTAATAAAACATATGAGGTAAGGGGTGTGTTTATGGGAAGATCAGATTGGGATGTTATAGGATTACTTAGGATAAGTATGACCTTAAGGGTAGTAATGACAAATAATATGTTACTTAGGACTTTGATGGTTAAAAGATTAGCTTTTGACTGACAATGTGACTATGGGAATTTTAGAGATATTTGGTAGGTTTGTGATGATAGAGTATATTCTTACCCTATGGGATAGGATGTTGTTACAGGTCAACGTTTAAGCTTCCATATGAGGTTTTTACCATTAAAAGAGGAGTGGTACCAATACAGAAATCTGAAGCTAGGGTTGAAAATGGGGTGAAAAGAGACATGGCTACAGGTCATAGTCTTCAAGCCTATCATTGAAGAATAAGTTTAAGGGGAGAAGGGGGACTTCATTCATGGTATGGTGTAACATTTGGGAAGATAATATTGATAAATATTAGTTATACTTTTGAGTCCAGATAGTTCAGATAATATCACTGGGGTTATAGATGCATTATAAGGGATGCATTTGAAAGGATTTGGTTGCAAGATCAATTAGGCCAGTAGGGGCAGTGATGGGTTAATGACAGCTTTGATAGCAAGGTGTAATATGTTACTGACTTTTTGAGGAAGCTATGAGATTGAAATAGGTTGGAGAATGATGCCGGTGTTGACTGTTCCGGATCTGGGACGAAGACGGACGAGGGGGTCTAGATGGACTACTGAATGGATAAATATCCTTTTTGATTATTTGATCATTTTATTTTTATTGTTTCAAGGAAAACATTTTTTTTTAGTATGATTTTAGTATGATTTATGAATCAAGGGGGGATAGGTTAATGTGATTCATGCATCATTTATGTATCATTTTTTAAATTCTTAGGGTGAAATGGAGGTTTAATTTGAAAGTGGTTGTTTTGCAAAAGGATACTGTTTGGTCGTTTATTTTCTTGTCATTCCAGAGGCATTTGGGAGAACATGTGGAGATTGGAATACTCAAACAAAGACAATATGAAGGGACAATATGACTGGAGGGAGATGAAACAAGGAGGGTGTGGCTGATTCCATCATCAACAAGTCCATTGGAAGAGGACACTACAGGGAGAGGAAGTGTAGTGGACTACATTCCAGGGTCTGCAATGAAATATAGACATATTTGATGTGTAATACATAATTGTGTCATATTCTTAGGTATTGATTTTAGTAGAATGATGTTTGATGTTATTGAATGCAGATGAGGATCTTAGATGCTTTTGTTTATTTCGTGAATGTTTAGGGACAGAGAAGGTCTAGGAAGGGAGAGATTCATTGTACGATTCGATGGGTTGACCAGCCGTACAATGGATATTTATGGATAGGATTTTGTTTACATGTGTATTTAATTACATCATAGTTTCAAATGCATTTACATGGTTAATGAGGTTATCTGGAGTACCGACGGTGGTTGCCTGGGGCAGAGGGACCGTGAGAGAATTTTACTGTCTTGATTGATATGGATGGATGGCTGCTGGACAGTTTTTCGCTCTTACACTCCATAGAGATTTCTTCATATGTCATAGTAATGTATTCACACTTCATAAACAGGTATTTCATAGGAAGGTATTTACACTCTAGAGGAGAATGTGTTTGGTTTAATGTTAAAGATACTCAAGGAGATAAATGGTTAATAGTCATAATCTTATTCTGTTTGTTTTCGAGACGTTTATTTCGTCTCGAAAGGGGGGAATATCGTATCGAAGATTATGCCTTTGTTAAATGTTTTTCATGACGAAATGGAATGTTGGTTATGTTAGTATCAAAAGGCAATATTTAGTATAAGGTAACATATAATAGACAGGAAGTGTATTGTAAACTGGCCAGCAGAGGGAGCCCATCTTGTTGCATTGGTTATAAATAGGGGTACACGAAGAAGATAGGACAGAGCAGACATTAGAATTGGACGCCACTGCTCTCCGGACCACGCGTGTCTGTAAACTCATGCTGAAGCTTGTGGTCTGAATAAACCTTATGATCAATGTTCAGTATGAGCAGACTCCTTTTGTTGACAGCAATAATTGCCACCATTCATCATATACTACACCACCTTTAAATTGCCTATTGTCTTGAACTTTGAAGAGATGTATTAACCAACACATTTGAATACTGTATTGCATGTTTTATGTATTTTTCTTTCAATGCCAATAAACCATCATAAAATACGTTTTTTCCCCGTGACATCGCGTAAAAATGTTATAGGATCTGTATTCATTAGGGAGAAATAGGATTTGCCCGGGGCAAATGATACAACAGGACAAATAAATGTGCTCAGAAATTACGCACTCTGTCCGCAGTAAGGAACGCGTCACCATAGAAATCGAATCTAGATTATAATTCTATACGCGTCACAATGCCCAATAACATACATTCTAATTCCTAATTCTATGTGTATCACTCAGAGGTTAAGTTATTCACAATCACAACCAACCTACAGTATATCTATAGCAAACGCGCATTCTTCATTCAAGTCAATCAATATTTTTTATTGTTCTCAGTAAGGTAAGTAGGTCTTCCCATAATGAGAATGACCGATATTGCACGCATTCGACATTTGAGAAAAATAACGTTACTTGGATCATATCGAATCTATTAGATATACAACCAATTTATCGACAATCTAAGATGACTTGCTTCCTCATCATAATTAAGATCTCATTAATCTCATCTGCATTTTCATTGTTTATATTGCATGGTCTTGTTCTATGTAAGGTATAATGTATATTCTTCCCATTTAGATAACTTTTTCCAGCATGAATTAATAAAAGATAGATGTACTGCTGTAGACATCTGGTGTTGGGTACTGTGCTCAGTAACCCTCGCTCTTTCTGCAGGGTTTTGGCCAACAAACATTTATAATCAATAAGGCCTCATCACTCTCCATGGAGGAGCAGTAAGTTTTTGCCATGAACCAATTCATATCACTCTCTGATTGCCACATTCTAACTGGTTTAGTCACTAATTGAAGACTCTATTGCAGAAAATGCTCAAGAGGCAATTCTGTATGCTGAAAGCCCAGGGAAGGCTCCCACTGGACCTCCCTCTGAGACCAATGAAGGCCTGGCTCCTGGCAGGGAAAAGAGTCTTCCTGGAGTAAGTGCAGTGTTCTCAGACTATTTTTAAATACGAAGTACGAAACTTTATACTTCATTTAGGTAATTTGAGTTTATCACATCAGTACACAAGGCCAAATAATAACCTGAATGTATCAAAATATATTAGATGATAGCAATAGTTTGATAGATAGTGTAGACAGACACAGTCTGATACATTTCCATATTCACATGAAGGCGTGAGGCAGAGACATGGAAGAGATGGAGGAAGGTCTCTGTAGCTGAATTGGTGAGGACTATGTAGAGCAAACAGTACACCCACTGTAAAGCACTTCAAATATCAGCAAGCTCATTTTTGTACCCAGAGAAAAACAATAGCTATCAGTTCAAATTCATAATTTCCCCCATCATTTCAATGATGGACCAGTGTCCAGTCTCACCTGGTACATCAACGGTCTTTTAATGACATATTATGTTGTTACATAGACTTGGGATGCAAAGAGGGGCCTGGAATTACAGGAAACAGAGACAGAGATAGTTATCCTGCTCAGTGGCCAGAGAGTACAGGATGAATTAAGGATACCAAATGTCATCGTGGACACTGCGCCCGACGGAGACATCCAGCTTCTGAAAGAGGAGCGTTGGAAGTTGAACTTCTTGCACCTAAAGGATGAGACATGCCTGGCCACTGAGGTAAGACATAAGAGCCATCTACAATGCCAATATTGTTTCTTTGAATAAAATGTCAAGCATCTTTGTCATTTCTGTGTATAATATGGTGGTAAAAGTTGGTCAATATTACATAGGAGTTACTATCAACGTTGGATGTCTTTGGTTTGTTTTATTTGTGAAACAGCTATAGGATATCAATCAATCACATTTATTTATAAAGCCCTTTTTACATCAGCAGATGTCACAAAGTGCTATACAGATAGTTATGTATGTCTCTGTCCATTTACAGCTCTCTGAGCTTTATGGACATTCTGAGACCTCTTCAAAGGAAACTCTAATTGAAGAGAAAAGACCAAAGACCAAGTGCTCCGGCCAGTGTCGCTGGGGCTGCTGACATTGACAACACCAACGAGGAGGCTTCAGTGGAGTCTCCGAATAACAATGTGGTGGATGTCCAGGCTGAACCGCTGGCCCTGGTCGGTGTGGAGAAAGAGGCTGCTGGAGATGGAAAGGTCCTCAGCAAGGTGGTGAAGCCCAAAGTGTGGCTGAAGGAGGGTTGTAAAGATCAGCTAACCAGAAAATTCTATGATATGATTGCGGAACTACCAAAGGTAAGGAACAAGAAGCCTGTTTCGTAAGTGTCTTTCCAAGTTGGGTGTATCAGAGTTGTCTCAAACTGGACAATATAACAATTTAGCTTCTATACATTTTGACTTTAGATGTCTGTGGTATGTTTTGTGAAAAAGGACAGATATTGTTTTGTTCTTACTCTTTCATTGCTCTGCATTGTCTATTTAGTCCTATTTCGGATCCACTGAGAGCCTTCCTGAGATGTGTGGCAGCGTTCCTGAGGTGTGTAGCAGAGTGCCTGAGGTGTGCAGCAGAGGTCCTGAGGTGTGCAGAAGAAGTCCTGAAGTGTGCAGAAGAGTGCCTGAGGTGAGAAGCGGAGGTCCTGAGGTGAGGTGCAGAGGTCCTGAGGTGAGGAGCGGAGGTCCTGAGGTGAGCAGCAGAGGTCCTGAGGTGAGCAGCAGAGGTCCTGAGGTGTGCAGCAGAAGTTCACATGTGTGCAGCACAGGTCCTGAGGTGTGCAGTGGAGTGCCTGAGCTGTCAAATGCAGTGGGAGAGTTGTCAAGTGACACAAAGAAGACAGAGGCTACTGGAGCCCTTCTGAACACTGGAAATGGCCTGAGAAAGGTGGTGCAGCTATCCAATGAGAGCCGTCCTGAGGTGTGCAGCAGTCCTGAGGTGTGCATCAGAGTGCCTGAGGTGTTCAGTGGAGGTCCCGAGCCTGAGGGCCAAACGCAGAGGGTGACACAAAGAAGACAGAGGCTACTGTAAACCTTCTGAAAACGGGAAATGGCCTATGCAAGGTTGTGCAGCTATCCACTGAGAACCGTCCTGAGGTGTGCAGCAATCCTGAGGTGTGCATCAGAGTGACTGAGGTGTTCAGTGGAGGTCCCGAGGTATGCAGTGGAGTGCCGAACATGTGCAGTGGAGTGCCTGAAGTGTTCAATGGAGGTCCTGAGGTGTTCAGTGAGGTGCCTGAGGCACCAAACGCAGTGGAAGAAATGTCCAGTGACAAAAAGAAGACAGCGGCTGCTGAAAACCTTCTGGACACTGAAAATGTCCTTAGCAAGGTGGTGAAGCCCAAAGGGTGGCTGAAGGAGGGCTGGGAAGATCAGCTGCACCGAGACTTCAATAATATGATTGCAAAACTCCCAAAGGTAATGAACAAGAAGCCTGTTTTGTAAATGAAAGGTCAAGCATCTTTGTAAATTGGGTGTATCAGGGTTGTCTCAATCTGGACAATATTTTAAATTAGCTACTATAATCTTTGACTTTGGATGTCTGTGGTATGTTTTTTGAAAAACGACAGATGTGTTGTTCTTGCTCTTTCATTACGCTGCATTGTCTGTTTAGTCCTATTTCGGATCCACCGAGAGCCTTCCTGAGGTGTGCAGCAGAGGTCCTGAGGCCTCAAACGCAGTGGAAGAGGTGTGCAGTGACACAAAGAAGACAGAGTCTACTGGAAACCATCTGAAAACGGGAAATGGCCTAAGCAAGGTGGTGCAGCTATCCACTGAGAGCCGTCCTGAAGTGTGCATCAGTGTCCTGAGGTGTGCCTGGGTTGCAGCAGTCCTGGTGGTAGGTGCTGAGGTGTTCAGTGGAGGTCCCAAGGCCTCAAACACAGTGGAAGAGGTTTGCAGTGACACAAAGAAGACAGAGGCTACTGTAAACCTTCTGAAAACGGGAAATGGCCCATGCAAGGTGGTGCAGCTATCCACTGAGAACCGTCCTGAGGTGTGCAGCAGTCCTGAGGTGTGCGTCAGAGTGCCTGAGGTGTTCAGTGGAGGTCCCGAGGTATGCAGTGGAGTGCCTGACATGTGCAGTGGAGTGCCTGAAGTGTTCATTGGAGGTCCTGAGGTGTTCAGTGAGGTGCCTGAGGCACCAAACGCAGTGGAAGAAGTGTCCAGTGACAAAAAGAAGACAGCGGCTGCTGAAATCCTTCTGGACACTGAAAATGTCCTTAGCAAGGTGGTGAACCCCAAAGGGTGGCTGAAGGAGGGCTGGGAAGATCAGCTGCACCGAGACTTCACTAATATGATTGCAAAACTCCCAAAGGTAATGAACAAGAAGCCTGTTTTGTAAATTAAAGGTCAAGCATCTTTGTAAGTTGGGTGTATCAGGGTTGTCTCAATCTGGACAATATTATGAATTAGCTACTATAATCTTTGACTTTGGATGTCTGTGGTATGTTTTTTGAAAAACGACAGATGTGTTGTTCTTGCTCTTTCATTACGCTGCATTGTCTGTTTAGTCCTATTTCGGATCCACCGAGAGCCTTCCTGAGGTGTGCAGCAGAGGTCCTGAGGCCTCAAATGCAGTGGAAGAGGTGTGCAGTGACACAAAGAAGACAGAGTCTACTGGAAACCATCTGAAAACGGGAAATGGCCTAAGCAAGGTGGTGCAGCTATCCACTGAGAGCCGTCCTGAGGTGTGCAGCAGTCCTGAGGTGTGCATTAGAGTGCCTGAGGTGTTCAGTGGAGGTCCCGAGGCCTCAAACACAGTGGAAGAGGTGTGCAGTGACACAAAGAAGACAGAGGCTACTGTAAACCTTCTGAAAACGGGAAATGGCCTATGCAGGGTTGTGCAGCTATCCACTGAGAACCGTCCTGAGGTGTGCAGCAGTCCTGAGGTGTGCATCAGAGTGCCTGAGGTGTTCAGTGGAGGACCCGAGGTATGCAGTGGAGTGCCTGACATGTGCAGTGGAGTGCCTGAAGTGTTCAATGTAGGTCCTGAGGTGTGCAGGGGAAGTCCTGAGGTGTTCAGTGAGGTGCCTGAGGCACCAAACGCAGTGGAAGAGGTGTCCAGTGACAAAAAGAAGACAGCGGCTGCTGAAAACCTTCTGAACACTGGAAATGGCCTCAGCAAGGTGATTCAGCTATCTACTGAGAGCTGTCCTGAGGTGAGCAGCGGAGTGACCGAGGCGTTGAACTCAGTGGCAAAGGTGTCTAGCGAAACAAAGAAGCGGACGAAAAATGGCGTTCTGCGATTCTTCCGACGTGTGTGGAAGTTCTTCACATGCACCATCAGCCTCCCCAAAGAGGAGTGACTCAAGCACAAACACACACACACACAACTCTGGGCCACACTCTGCATCTGAATTTCTCCACCATCACCACCTTTCCTTTGAACTGCCTATTTTTAATAATAAAAATAAAGCGGATCTGAACCCCAACAAAAAAACTGTTTTCATTAGTGTTCTTCATATAACTTGAAATTCATAATGCTTGAAATAACATTTTTATTAATTAATTATCCAGACTATTAAGCTGTTTGAGAAGTACTTATTAAGTACTTATTAATCACAGTATTACTGCATTACACACTAGTAAATATGTACGAAATCATTTGAGACACTTTGCATATTAATGTAAGTTTGTGGTTGAATGGCTCTACTGAGGGATATTTTCCTGATCAAAACCAAATCAAACTTTATTTTCAGAGCACATTTCTTACAGATTATGCATTTCAAAGTGCTTAGCAAATAAAATAAAAGGTTAGAAAGACACAAATAGGTTTTATAAATGAGACAAATTAAAATAGTAAAACAATAACAGTGGACATGAGAGACTAATGCATTAAAATAAATGAAAATAAATAAGATATATACAATAGATAGTATAACTAAGCAGAAGCATGGCTAAAAAGGTATGTCTTAAGCTCTTCAAACTGTCTACAGTTTCTGAGGCCCTCAGATCCTCCGGCAGGCTGTTCCAAAGGCCAGGACCATAGTGGCTGAAGGCAGCCTCACCAAACGTTTTGGTTCTCACCTTTGGAACAACTAAAAGAGGATCTGAGGGACCGACCGGGCACATACAGTATCTTAAAAGCATGTCAGCTACGGTAGAACGAATGCTATTCAGGTGCAGGGCCACGTAGTACTTTAAAAATCAATACAGCTATTTTAAAATAAATTATAAAACTACAGGCAACATTTACATTTACATTTACATCATTTAGCAGACGCTCTTATCCAGAGCGATTTACAAATTGGTGCATTCAATTTAGGATAGCAAGTGGGACAACCACTTTTTATTTTTATTTTTATGGGGGGGGGGGGGGGAGGGGGGGGTAGAAGGATTAATGTTATACTATTCCAGGTTGTTATGATGAGTTTCTCAGGTATCAAAGAATCAAGGATGCAAGGATATTCTTAGACATTCTGTGGAGATTTCATACCAAGTATTTATTGAATCACGAGCTCGTGGGTTCATCTAACAAACGGACATGGCTTTGCCCTTCGTCAGTTGAACTAACTAGACAAAGAAGACCCTCTATCTTATATAGCCTTTTGGTTCTCATTCCTTTCACATACATTTGGCAAGTCTCCATGGGCACTCCCTGTCTTTGAACTTCATCACTTTTTACCCCAAGTCAGTATACTAAACATCACTCATGCTATCCTAAACATCACTAATCTACCTTGACATAATGGAATGTAGACTTTGTGGCCCCAAACCACTCATCTCTTAACTCTTCCTGTGTCCTCACAACACTATGGCATGACATCATTATACCATAAAAACATCATATCAATCCACTCTTTTTTTTATTTAATTTTTTTGTGGTAAGTGACATGACTTAACCCCAACAATGCACATATAACTTTATATAAAATACAATATTCTCCCATCAGTAGTACACACATCTCTGACTAGATCCTAAACTATGCTAGATAACTGATAATTGATTGCTTCCACCATTCATACCTGAATCCAACTCCATTCTCCATATATGTAATCAACAAAGGTATAAATTCTCAGTCATTATGCGATATCAAACCTCTCAAACCTCTATAAACTCAGTCTGAGTAAAAGATAAACACATAATTAACTACTATATATTCATGATAATAATCTATGTAGTCAAAACCCCATTTTTATATATATAAGGAAAAATCCCACATAGATCATTATCCCCCCTTTTAAAATAACCCCTATTTCTGAGACTTGCAATCAAAAAAAACATACATAGAAATAAATTGTGACCATCATGACATCATCCCCACAAATACAAATACAGTGGGGAAAAAAAGTATTTAGTCAGCCACCAATTGTGCAAGTTCTCCCACTTAAAAAGATGAGAGAGGCCTGTAATTTTCATCATAGGTACACGTCAACTATGACAGACAAAATGAGGAAAAAAAATCCAGAAAATCACATTGTAGGATTTTTAATGAATTTATTTGCAAGTTATGGTGGAAAATAAGTATTTGGTCAATAACAAAAGTTTCTCAATACTTTGTTATATACCCTTTGTTGGCAATGACACAGGTCAAACGTTTTCTGTAAGTCTTCACAAGGTTTTCACAAACTGTTGCTGGTATTTTGGCCCATTCCTCCATGCAGATCTCCTCTAGAGCAGTGATGTTTTGGGGCTGTCGCTGGGCAACACAGACTTTCAACTCCCTCCAAAGATTTTCTATGGGGTTGAGATCTGGAGACTGGCTAGGCCACTCCAGGACCTTGAAATGCTTCTTACGAAGCCACTCCTTCGTTGCCCGGGCAGTGTGTTTGGGATCATTGTCATGCTGAAAGACCCAGCCACGTTTCATCTTCAATGCCCTTGCTGATGGAAGGAGGTTTTCACTCAAAATCTCACGATACATGGCCCCATTCATTCTTTCCTTTACACAGATCAGTCGTCCTGGTCCCTTTGCAGAAAAACAGCCCCAAAGCATGATGTTTCCACCCCCATGCTTCACAGTAGGTATGGTGTTCTTTGGATGCAACTCAGCATTCTTTGTCCTCCAAACACGACGAGTTGAGTTTTTACCAAAAAGTTCTATTTTGGTTTCATCTGACCATATGACATTCTCCCAATCCTCTTCTGGGTCATCCAAAGGCACTCTAGCAAACTTCAGATGGGCCTGGACATGTACTGGCTTAAGCAGGGGGACTGCAGGATTTGAGTCCCTGGCGGCGTAGTGTGTTACTGATGGTAGGCTTTGTTACTTTGGTCCCAGCTCTCTGCAGGTCATTCACTAGGTCCCCCCATGTGGTTCTGGGATTTTTGCTCACCGTTCTTGTGATCATTTTGACCCCACGGGGTGAGCTCTTGCGTGGAGCCCCAGATCGAGGGAGATTATCAGTTGTCTTGTATGTCTTCCATTTCCTAATAATTGCTCCCACAGTTGATTTCTTCAAACCAAGCTGCTTACCTATTGCAGATTCAGTCTTCCCAGCCTGGTGCAGGTCTACAATTTTGTTTCTGGTGTCCTTTGACAGCTCTTTGGTCTTGGCCATAGTGGAGTTTGGAGTGTGACTGTTTGAGGTTGTGGACAGGTGTCTTTTATACGGATAACAAGTTCAAACAGGTGCCATTAATACAGGTAACGAGTGGAGGACAGAGGAGCCTCTTAAAGAAGAAGTTACAGGTCTGTGAGAGCCAGAAATCTTGCTTGTTTGTAGGTGACCAAATACTTATTTTCCACCATAATTTGCAAATAAATTCATAAAAAATCCTACAATGTGATTTTCTGGAATTTCTTTTCTCAATTTGTCTGTCATAGTTGACGTGTACCTATGATGAAAATTACAGGCCTCTCTCATCTTTTTAAGTGGGAGAACATGCACAATTGGTGGCTGACTAAATACTTTTTTTCCCCACTGTATAATAATAATAATATGCCATTTAGCAGACGCTTTTATCCAAAGCGACTTACAGTCATGCGTGCATACATTTTTTTTTTTTTTTTTTTTGTATGGGTGGTCCCGGGGATCGAACCCACTACCTTGGCGTTACAAGCGCCGTGCTCTACCAGCTGAGCTACGGAGGACCACACAAAGATCCGTGACACTTTGTAAATTACATGGATGTTACAATATATGCAAATGAATATATCAAAAATAGAAATAACTTCAGTCTTCTTACTTTTACTTATTTATAGGTTCACACCATTCTATGCCAAATTATCCCTTATTATGCATTAAGATACCATCTGTATTTACCTCACTAGAAGACAAAAACACAACAGTTTAATTAATTTCATTTCTAAACCAATAAATCCCTATAAACATTCACCATATGACAAATTATTATGCTTTAACAATTATTCCTAATACCAATTCCTAATATACCTCCCAATTTCTATTATATAAACCCTTTAAATACATATAACCGAATGGAATGACAGTCAGTTGATTCCTGAAAAATCTGAAAAATCTTGAAATTATTGGAGGTATATAACTCTGTTCCTCCACTCAGGTACTCAGCCATAACCCACATCTCATCATTGTCATTCCTCAAACGTCGTCCTCTATCACCTGATAATTGTCATCAACAGTATCCTCATCTCTAATCGTCAATTTCATCATAGCCTTCTGTATCATTGGTTGACATGATACCTGTTCAATCTCCCCTCTATCCATACCTCCTTTGTGTTAGAAAAGTCCTACAATGTTACATATAGATCTAGGAATCTCTCTTTCTTACTTGCCCCTCCATCAAGGTAGCCATCAACACCTATTACTAACCTTCCCACTTGGGTGTTGTCCATCAATGACTTCATTAATCCTTTACCACCACATAGTCTCCAAGTTGCAAAAAATGTCCAGATTCTCCCGGTAGGTCTGTCAGAGAAGCTATCACCTTTTCTAAAGAAAGTCTGGATAACATTGTTAGTTGAGACACAGCATGCTACTTCAACCTTTCTTCTTATCCTTCCTGATAAGCCTTTTAGATTAGGAAGTGCACATTCTTGCATCTTGTTATAGTCACTAATGTCATAGAAAGGCCTCCTCTAAATTCTGCCTTATACCACAAATACATTTTCCCCTAAAACATTTAATCTAACCCATAACACATGACTTTCTACTGCTCATATTCTTAATACAATATGCAAATATACCAATAAATCCTCATACCATCAATACTACCCCCCTTTTTTTGAACACATGAGTCACAACGTGATTCATGCTTTCGAAAACAAAACACCAACATTGTTAATTAAACCCTAAAAAAATGAAATTAAAAAGACAACCTTTGATAATACCTCCATTTACTTCTATCCCGTAAAGTAATCCAAGATTAGTATACATAACTATGAACAGTTATCCCTCATTCAGGATAGCTCTCTCTCTCCCTTGTTATTATCTAGCCCAAATCATATATATTAAAATCTAATTATAAACCACAATCAGTTATAATAAATTACCCTCAACTCAGTAAAATGAACTATCTTACATTTCTCAGCCCTTGTTTCTCGGATTACTAGTGTGGATGATCAGATCACACCAGCAAGTCAGAACAGAGTTCAGAGGTCATTGAAATCATTCAACGAATTGATAGTATACTAATCATTACCAACATTCAAAACATCTAATAAATGTTATGTACCCCAAGTGTACATAAAATCCTCATGACATTTATTCTCAGAAGAAATCATGTATACCCAAAACTCAGTCAAAAATAAAAATAAAAAGTCATTGTGTGTGCTCCTTTAAGACGTATCACCTTTGACCTGTTGAAAATCCCCTCAAATAAAAATAACAACCTTTTATAACATCATCCTAGGTGAGTTGTGTGTTTATTTGAAAAACCCATTTGGAAAACAAATAAAACAAACATGGCCAGGCTTTATTTAATTTGGTAGCTCCCTATTACAACCTAAAAACAAGACTACTTAATTTTACTAACTAGTTCCACCCTAGCTCTGGGCAATATTCCAATGAGATAAAGAAATGCCCTTTCTCCTGGAATAGAAAGTATACATGTTGTTAACATATAATCAACAATCCAAAGATAGTAATTACACACAAAACATGATACATACATCCACAGTCCTATCTCATCAATAATCATTTGTATCAATCTCACTCCTCATAACTACTCCATAAAAAGATTATATAACATTTACATTTTAGTCATTTAGCAGACGCTCTTATCCAGAGCGACTTACATTATCATTTTTTTTAATATACTGTCCCCCCGTGGGAATTGAACCCACAACCCTGGCGTTGCAAACGCCATGCTCTACATCCCTGCCGGCCATTCCCTCCCCTACCCTGGACGACGCTAGGCCAATTGTGCGCCGCCCAATGGGTCTCCCGGTCGTGGCCGGCTACGACAGAGCCTGGATTCGAACCAGGATCTCTAGTGGCACAGCTAGCACTGCGATGCAGTGCCTTAGACCACTGCGCCACTCGGCGCATTTTCACAAAATTAAAACCACTCAAAATTCCTCTGAGTTTACAATGATGCTGTTGAATTGATCACCCTTCAGATCATATCCTCTTTAAATCTCACCATGATTATTGAACCCCTACATCTGCTCCTTGTGATCCCACATCAAACAAACCATTATCATTTACTGTATCAACAACATAAGAAATATCAGCTACCCCTTTTAATGTTCCTAACTTCCCTCTAAATGTCCAATTTCATACATTATCCAATACAATCATGTATATAATATAATAATATAATATTATATATAATATAATATATAATATATATAATAATATAATAATATATAATATGCCATTTAGCAGTACTCCTCTTAAGTACGACTAGATATCTTATCCCCAGCATCGATAAAAAAAAATTGATACGTTGTGTCCTACTTTACCCCTAACATAATATTATAGGAGACTTCCAACAATCCAGGAAAAAAAACTCCCACTTAGAAGACACTAGATAATAACACGTTTTATTAAGTTAATTACACCTTCCACTATAAACCTATAACCCCTTTTTAGTAATTGAATCATTGCAAACTGTTGCATTGATGTTATTAAAATATAAACCTAATGTTTCATAATCCAAAACCCATAAAAAGATGTCTACTTAATCCATTATGCCAACAACAACAACTATCTCCCATCATTCAACGTACCATATACAGATTATCGTTATCTGAAGTAATGAACCATTTGCATAACTCACGGCTGTTTAAACAAACTATATAATGTCATAATAAAATGATCAATTATCAAATATCGTTCCTTATTCAACTATCTAGACATGTTCTTCATTAGTAAATCATCTCCCCAAAGCAATACTACTTAATAACATATTCTCATTCTCCTAAATAGAAAGAATTACTTCTATTAAACAATCCCATTCAACATCAAGTCAACCTGTCTCATCACCCAATTAACTTACTTACTTTTTAAACCCTCTACAATATATATCATACTCTACTGCACATTTTCCTCATAACGGTACCTCAACAGATGAGAAATTAATTTAAAGTTATAGTCAAAACCAATAAACATCCATTCACCGATATGCAATTTTAATTACTATGTTATCCTATCCGACATGGATTGGTAGGACAACATCTTTCCTATAATGTTATCAATGAAACCAGTAATTCACGTCAATAGCATCAATGTAAAAGATTTGCTTTCTATCCCTTACTGGATTCGAATCAGGGACCCTCTGCACACATCGACAACAGTCACCCTCGAAGCACCGTTAACCGTCGCTCTACAAAAGCCGCGGCCCTTGCAAAGCAACTACTTCCAGTTCATAGAGCAAGTGACGTCACCCAATGAAAACCGCACTAGCTCTCACCGCTAACTAGTTAGCCATTTCCTGCCGATAATATTCAACCTCCTATGACTTCCTACAAAATACGCGATCCTTGTACACCTAACGTAACCCATAATGTCCATTTCAGCGCTCTCACGTTTCAGCAAGCCCCAATGGTTAATACCCGCAGACAAAAATGGAAATTCTTCAATTTTTACTACCAGTCCTAATAAAACACACTTTCAAACAACGTTCTGCATTTACCTCTATCATAGGGTATAAAAACGAACTTAACAACATTAACCATCCTAAATTGCCATAGTAACGTCATGTTTGGTTCAGTTTATCAACTAAAATCATAGCCACGCAATGAAACCATCACTCCGCCATTTACAGAATGAATGAGATGTAGTCAACTATCCTTTCTAAGTAGGCTACAAGTAACACCAAACACTTAATGTAGTTTACCATCATATATTGAAATCATCCATTTATCACGATCCAATTTATTTATAGACATATTCCACCATTCTCACTCATTTAATCTATCAAAACCTTATTCAAATGCCAAAAAAATTTACTATCACGCACTCTTCTCTCCATACTCGTTAACATTTTTACATTTTAGTCATTTAGCAGACGCTCCTATCCCAAGCGACCCACAATTAGTAACTCTTACATTGTTATACTTATACCAGCCCACGTTGGGAATCGAACACACAACCCTGGCGTTGCAAGCACCATTCTCCACCAAACGAGCTACGAGTCCTGCTATTTAAACCACACACGCTTCAAATCATACATTCAACATCACCAAACCAAATACTCCGTCGTACCCATTCAATCAACACATCAGCAGTGGAATGTACACTCATAAATGCAGATTGATACTCCATGCCTTGAAATGATAAATAGATTTCCACCAATAGTGCCATTACAATGATTTCTCATCTTACCCTCTGATACAAAATGAAGTTCCCTCACTGTACTACGTTAGCTCTACCATGATAATTATTTCAATTGAACCCTCTATTTGCTTTGTACTATATTATACATTACGTCTGAAACAACATTACTTATGGTCAGTTTATTCCACTATCACATTATCCAACAACGGTATAAACGATTAGTTACTGGAGTGTAACTCCAGTTCTATGAGTGGAGCGGAGCCCCATAGGGGAGCTCTGCTCCTATTGGTTTACCCTCTGCCCTAAGGCAGCATCAGCCTGAGACAAAATTATGCACACACCTGCAGCCAATAGGAGTACAGGTGTCCCTATAAGAGGGGATGCCTCCCCTCAATCTGCCTCCCGAGATATTTATCTTCAGTGAGACTAGAGAGGGTCGGCAGGGCCTTAAGTCCTATGGGGCTCCGCTCCACTCATAGAACTGGAGTTACACTCCGGTAACTAATCGTTCTATATCGTGGAGCTCCGCCCCATAGGGGAGCTCTGCTCCTATTGGTTTAAGGCGGAGCGTAGCGCTCCAAAATGTACTCCCTGCCGAGCCCAACACTTCCCATCGAAACAGAAAGGTCAGGCCTAGCAATGGCTGCACCCAAGTCCCACAGTACTGCAACTAAAAACCCCTACGGGCGTCACAATATACCGCGTCATCGGTAAAAGACCCGCCCCACCTAGTCCAATGGCAATGCCAATGACTAGTGGGCAGATCACCAGAATAGAAGCCATACTAATCTGTACTAGCAGATAGATGTGCCTCAATATCCTGTGAAAACACTACCGACCACTAATGGAATGACACCAAGTGTCACTCTACATTGTGAATGCGGTAGACCGCCTCACTCACTCAATGGACTCCCAGAGATTAGTGGGCGGGAACAAAACATGGGTCATACTAAAACTGAACAAGCAGATAGATGACCTCACATTCTGTCAATCAACACATGCCTCTACTGTACTGAACCTGTCAGTCAGGAGTCATGCCACAAAATATGTTTACTTATCCAAAGCGGACCTGATGGAAACCTTGTCCATAGTCCTGCTTTCTCCTCTCTTCCTAGCTCAAGATCTCCCTTCAGCTATGCTGAGTACAGACCGAGCCAAAGGGTTAGAAAACATATCTGTCAAAAACACGTCTTCCTAACCAAAGCGGACCTGATGGAAACCTGTGTCCACAGTCCTGCTTCTCCTCTCTTTCTTGCTCAAGATCTCCCTTCAGCCACGCTGAGTACAGATCGAGCCAGAGAGTTAGAAGACATATCTAAGAGATAGAGACGGATAAATGAAGACGGCATCGACCATGATGCTGCTCTACAGATATCCTCTACCCCTGTTCCTCTGAAAAAGGCAGTAGAAGCCGCTACTCCACGAGTGGAGTGAGCTCTGATACCCTGAGGCAATTGCCGCCCCGCTGCCTCATAAGCTGTCTCAATGCCTTCACAAAGCCAGTGAGACAACCGCTGTTTTGAAAGTGGTCTACCTAGTGCAGCCGCACCGTGACACACAAACAACTGAGGCGATGACCTAATCGCTGCTGTGCGCTTGACGTAACACGCCAAAGCGCGTACCGGGCACAGAAGATGGAGCTTTTCCTCACTCCTCTCTCTATGAGGAGGAGGAGAAAAAGCCCACAGCTCCACGGTCTGTGACCTATATGAACTCTTAATAACCTTCGGCACAAATGCCGGGTTAGGACGTAACACTGCTCTGCTCAGGTCACCATTGATGGCCAAGCAGTCAGGTCTCGTCAAAAGAGCACACAACTCACTGACCCGCTTAGCTGTAGTCGAAGCGAGCTATCCACTGTGAACCGTCCTGAGGTGTGCAGCAGTCCTGAGGTGTGCATCAGAGTGCCTGAGGTGTTCAGTGGAAGTCCCGAGGCCTCAAACACAGTGGAATTGGTGTGCAGTGACACAAAGAAGACAGAGGCTACTGTAAACATTCTGAAAACCGGAAATGGCCTATGCAAGGTTGTGCAGCTATCCACTGAGAACCGTCCTGAGGTGTGCAGCAGTCCTGATGTGTGCATCAGAGTGCCTGAGGTGTTCAGTGGAGGTCCCGAGGTATGCAGTGGAGTGCCTGACATGTGCAGTGGAGTGCCTGAAGTGTTCAATGGAGGTCCTGAGGTGTGCAGGGGAAGTCCTGAGGTGTTCAGTGAGGTGCCTGAGGCACCAAACGCAGTGGAAGAGGTGTCCAGTGACAAAAAGAAGACAGCCGCTGCTGAAAACCTTCTGGACACTGAAAATGTCCTTAGCAAGGTGGTGAACCCCAAAGGGTGGCTGAAGGAGGGCTGGGAAGATCACCTGCACCGAGACTTCAGTAATATGATTGCAAAACTCCGAAAGGTAATGAACAAGAAGCCTGTTTTGTAAATGAAAGGTCAAGCATCTTTGTAAGTTGGGTGTATCAGGGTTGTCTCAATCTGGACTATATTATAAATTAGCTACTATAATCTTTCTTTGGATGTCTGTGGTATGTTTTTTGAAAAACGACAGATGTGTTGTTCTTGCTCTTTCATTACGCTGCATTGTCTGTTTAGTCCTATTTCGGATCCAGCGAGAGCCTTCCTGAGGTGTGCAGCAGAGGTCCTGAGGCCTCAAACGCAGTGGAAGAGGTGTGCAGTGACACAAAGAAGACAGAGTCTACTGGAAACCATCTGAAAACAGGAAATGGCCTATGCAAGGTGGTGCAGCTATCCACTGAGCCATCCTGAGGTGTGCAGCAGTCCTGAGGAGTGCATTATAGTGCCTGAGGTGTTCAGTGGAGGTCCCGAGGTATGCAGTGGAGTGCCTGACATGTGCAGTGGAGTGCCTGAAGTGTTCAGTGGAGGTCCTGAGGTGAGGCACCAAACTCAGTTGAAGAGGTGTCCAGTGACAAAAAGAAGACAGCGGCTGCTGAAAACCTTCTGGACACTGAAAATGTCCTTAGCAAGGTGGTGAACCCCAAAGGGTGGCTGAAGGAGGACTGGGAAGATCAGCTGTCCAGAGACTTCAATAATATGATTGCAAAACTCCCAAAGGTAACGAACAAAAAGCCCGTCTTTGTAAGTGGGGTGTATCAGGGTTGTCTCAAACTGGACAATATTATAAATTAGCTACTATAATCCTTGACTTTGGATGTCTGTGGTATGTTTTTTGAAAAACAACAGATGTGTTGTTTTTGCTCTTTCATTACGCTGCATTGTCTGTTTAGCCCTATTTCGGATCCACCGAGAGGCTTCCTGAGGTGAGCATAGGAGTGCCTGAGGTGTTGAACGCAGTGGAAGAGGTGTGCATTGACACAAAGAAAACGGAGTCAACTGGAGACCTTCTGAACACTGGAAATGGCCTCAGCAAGGTGATGCAGCTATCTACTGAGAGCTGTCCTGAGGTGAGCAGCGGGGTGACCGAGGCGTTGAACTCAGTGGCAAAGGTGTCCAGCGAAACAAAGAAGCGGAAGAAAAATGGCGTTCTGCGATTCTTCCGACGTGTGTGGAAGATCTTCACATGCACCATCAGCCTCCCCAAAGAGGAGTGACTCAAGCACAAACACACACACACACACAACTCTGGGCCACACTCTGCATCTGAATATCTCCACCATCTCCACCTTTCCTTTGAACTGCCTATTTTTAATAATAAAAATAAAGGGGATCTGAACCCCAACAAAAAAACTGTTTTCATTTGTGTTTTTCATATAACTTGAAATTCATAATGCTTGAAATAACATTTTTATTAATTAATTATCCAGACTATTAAGCTGTTTGAGAAGTACTTATTAAGTACTTATTAATCACAGTATTACTGCATTACACACTAGTAAATATGTACGAAATCATTTGAGACACTTTGCATATTAATGTAAGTTTGTGGTTGAATGGCTCTACTGTGGGATATTTTCCTGATCAAAACCAAATCAAACTTTATTTTCAGAGCACATTTCTTACAGATTATGCATTTCAAAGTGCTTAGCAAATAAAATAAAAGGTTAGAAAGACACAAATAGGTTTTATAAATGAGACAAATTAAAATAGTAAAACAATAACAGTGGACATGAGAGACTAATGCATTAAAATAAATGAAAATAAATAAGATATATACAATAGATAGTATGACTAAGCAGAAGCATGGCTAAAAAGGTATGTCTTAAGCTCTTCAAACTGTCTACAGTTTCTGAGGCCCTCAGATCCTCCGGCAGGCTGTTCCAAAGGCCAGGACCATAGTGGCTGAAGGCAGCCTCACCAAACGTTTTGGTTCTCACCTTTGGAACAACTAAAAGAGGATCTGAGGGACCGACCGGGCACATACAGTATCTTAAAAGCATGTCAGACATGTATTCAGGTGCAGGGCCACGTAGTACTTTAAAAATCAATAAAGCTATTTTAAAATAAATTCTAAAACTACAGGCAACATTTACATTTACGTCATTTAGCAGACGCTCTTATCCAGAGCGACTTACAAATTGGTGCATTCAACTTAGGATAGCCAGTGGGACAACCACTTTTTTATTTTATTCTTATGGGTGGAGTGGGGGAGGGGGGGTAGAGGGATACATTTTATACTATTCCAGGTATTCCTTAAAGAGGTAGGGTTTCAAGTGTCTCCGGAAGGTGGTCAGTGACTCCGCTGTCCTGGCGTCGTGGGGGAGCTTGTTCCACCATTGGGGTGCCAGAGCAGCGAATAGCTTTGACTGGGCTGAGAGGGAACTGTGCTTCCGTAGAGGTAGGGGGGCTAGCAGGCCAGAGGTGGATGAATGTAGTGCCCTCGTTTTGGTGTAGGGTCTGATCAGAGCCTGAAGGTAAGGAGGTGCCGTTCCCCTCACAGCTCCGTAGGCAAGCACCATGGTTTGTAGTAGAGCCTCAACTGGAAGCCAGTGGAGTGTGCGGAGGAGCAGGGTGACATGAGAGAACTTGGGAAGGTTGAACACCAGACGGGCTGCAGCGTTCTGGATAAGTTGTAGGGGTTTATTGGCACAGGCAGGGAGCCCAGCCAACAGCGAGTTGCATTAATTCAGACGGGAGATGACAAGTGCCTGGATTAGGACCTGTGCCGCTTTCTGTTTAAGGTAGGGTCGTACTCTGCGAATGTTGTAGAGCATGAACCTGCAGGATCAGGTCACCGCTTTGATGTTAGCGGAGAACGACAGGATGTTGTCCAGGGTCACGCCAAGGTTCTTTGCACTCTGGGAGGAGGACACAATGGAGTTGTCAACCGTGATGGCGAGATCATGGAGCGGGCAGGCCTTCCCCTGGAGGAAGAGCAGCTCCATCTTGCCGAGGTTCAGCTTGAGGTGGTGATCCGACATCCACACTGATATGTCTGCCAGACATGCAGAGATGCGATTCACCACCTGGTTATCAGAAGGGGGAAAGGAGAAAATGAATTGTGTGTCATCTGCGTAGCAATGATAGGAGAGACCATGTGAGGATATGACAGAGCCAAGTGACTTGGTGTATAGAGAGAATAGGAGAGGGCCTAGAACTGAGCCCTGGGGGACACCAGTGGTGAGAGCACATGGTGCGGAGACAGATTCTCGCCACGCCACCTGGTAGGAGTGACCTGTCAGGTAGGACGCAATCCAAGAGTGAGCAGCGCCGGAGATGCCCAACTCGGAGAGGGTGGAGAGGAGGATCTGATGGTTCACAGTATCAAAGGCAGCAGATAGGTCTAGAAGGATAAGAGCAGAGGAGAGAGAGTTAGCTTTAGCAGTGCGGAGAGCCTCCGTGACACAGAGAAGAGCAGTCTCAGTTGAATGACCAGTCTTGAAACCTGACTGGTTTGGATCAAGAAGGTCATTCTGAAAAAGATAGCAGGAGAGTTGGCTAGAGACGGCACGCTCAAGAGTTTTGGAGAGAAAAGAAAGAAGGGATACTGCAACCAATGCAGAGACTTTAAAATAGGTGTTACAGTATGTTCAATTCTATCTCCTGATGACAGTTCAGTTATATTTGTGTAATCGTGCCCTCCAGTGTTTCTGAGTAGATTTAGTTTAGATAAATGATGGTTGTGGTGGTGGGGCATTGACAAAGCTATTGGAAGTTGCAAGTATGTCTTCTAACTAAGTCAGTTTTAGATTGCATAAGGAGACATTTAAAAGGAGCATCCACAACTCAAAGGAGACTACTTTGAAAATGGTTCTCTGATCTGGCATAATCTGGCACTGATCAGAGAGAACTGTATTGTGTAACCCTGTTTTCACCTATCCAATGGTGTTGGATCAGAATTCTTGGCTGCCTGTCCAATTCAAACTCACAGCCATCATTTCATGAAACACACATTGACCAGTGTGTGAGAGTGAAATATTTAACAGGTGCATGTGTCACAACTGCACAGCATCAACACAGGAAGTGGTTTAGAGAGTCTAGCGAACCTGTATGGCTGGCAGGAAGTTCTGCTGGTTTAGACAGGAAACGGAGCCCAACAGCCACTGAACACAAACATGTACAGTGAGGGAAAAAAGTATTTGATCCCCTGCTGATTTTGTACATTTGCCCACTGACAAAGAAATGATCAGTCTATAATTTTAATGGTAGGTTTATTTGAACAGTGAGCACGCATGTCAAAAATGTTATAAATTGATTTGCATTTTAATGAGGGAAATAAGTATTTGACCCCCTCTCAATCAGAAAGATTTCTGGCTCCCAGGTGTCTTTTATACAGGTAACGAGCTGAGATTAGGAGCACACTCTTAAAGGGAGTGCTCCTAATCTCAGCTTGTTACTTGTATAAAAGACACCTGTCCACAGAAGCAAGCAATCAATCAGATTCCACACTCTCCACCATGGCCAAGACCAAAGAGCTCTCCAAGGATGTCAGGGACAATATTGTAGACCTACACAAGGCTGGAATGGGCTACAAGACTATCGCCAAGCAGCTTGGTGAGAAGGTGACAACAGTCGGCCTGAGGCTCCATGCAAGATCTCACCTCGTGAAGTTGCAATGATCATGAGAACGGTGAGGAATCAGCCCAGAACTACATGGGAGGATCTTGTCAATGATCTCAAGGCAGCTGGGACCATAGTCACCAAGAAAACAATTAGTAACACACTATGCCGTGAAGGACTGAAATCCTGCAGCGCCCGCAAGGTCCCCCTACTCAAGAAAGCACATATACATGCCCGTCTGAAGTTTGCCAATAAACATCTGAATGATTCAGAGGAGAACTGGGTGAAAGTGTTGTGGTCAGATGAGACCAAAATCGAGCACTTTGGCATCAACTCAACTTGCCGTGTTTGGAGGAGGAGGAATGCTGCCTATGACCCCAAGAACACCATCCCCACCATCAAACATGGAGGTGGAAACATTATGCTTTGGGGGTGTTTTTCTGCTAAGGGGACAGGACAACTTCACCGCATCAAAGGGACGATGGACGGGGCCATGTACCGTCAAATCTTGGGTGAGAACCTCCTTCCCTCAGCCAGGGCCTTGAAAATGGGTCATAGATGGGTATTCCAGCATGACAATGACCCAAAACACACGGCCAAGGCAACAAAGGAGTGGCTCAAGAAGAAGCACATTAAGGTCCTGGAGTGGCCTAGCCAGTGTCCAGACCTTAATCCCATAGAAAATCTGTGGAGGGAGCTGAAGGTTCGAGTTGCCAAACGTCAGCCTCAAAACCATAATGACTTGGAGAAGATCTGCAGGAGTGGGACAAAATCCCTCCTGAGATGTGTGCAAAGCTGTGATTGCCAACAAGGGTTTTGCCACCAAGTACTAAGTCATGTTTTGCAGAGGGGTCAAATACTTATTTCCCACATTAAAATGCAAATCAATTTATAACATTTTTGACATGCGTTTTTCTGGATTTTTTTGTTGTTATTCTGTCTCTCACTGTTCAAATAAACATACAATTAAAATGATAGACTGATCGTTTCTTTGTCAGTGGGCAAACGTACAAAATCAGCAGGGGATCAAATACTTTTTTCCCTCACTGGATCTGTGTCAGACGACCCACAGATGCTGATGATGTTCTATTAAATATCATTCAATAAATATTCTACATCTAGTTGTCGGCAATGTATGAACTTCAGGTTTGATCCGAATAGTTGAGAGAACTGGTGAACAGGACAGAGTTGTGAAATTATGATAGCATCAGATCAGATGTCTCAATCAATGTTATAAATAAAAAAAAGAGGAAGGTGTGAAGAAATAAGAACCATCTTTGTAAAGGAAGGCACAGATGCAAAAAATAATATCTAGTCTAAATTAACAAATCAGAACCAAGCATGTATTTACATTTCATATACAAAGAAAGGGTAGGCAAGTGGGAAGAACATTTGAAAACTACCTCTGTTCCTCTCTGGCGCTTTCAAAATGATTGGGTGAACTGACACACTTCCTGTGAGGTGGAGGACAACTTCAACTACTAAACAACAGTTTCAGTTACCTAAACCATACATGTGAAGAGGTCCTGAGGATTTTATGAGGAGATTTCTTCCAAGCGGCGGAGGAATTTAACACTACTCTGTTCAAGACAAGGGCCAGTAAGGCATTAAGAACATTACAGAAGGGGTGGGAGGATTTGAGGTAAAGTAAAAAGAGAACTCTTGGATAGGATGGCAAGAAGAAGAAGGGGAGAGGTGAGAGAGCAGAGAGAATACTAAAATACATGAAAAACAACAACGTGTTAGTGACACAGTGAAAGGAAGCAACCGTTGAGTGTGAGAGGTTCAGGGCGTGAAGTGTCACAGCAAAGGAACTACATACGAAGCAGTCAGACTGATGTTAACGGATGACATTTTGGAACACAGAAAGAAAAAAAGAATCAAGAAAGAAAAAAAAGTAATGTCCAGATTATTAGTCATCCTAAGCGATTACATTTTGAAGGGACTTCAAGTAGGGAGGCAAGGACGATTTATTCCAATCCATTCTTGAAAACAGTGAGAGGAGCAAGCTAAAAAAAGATAAAGTCACAGATACCAAGATGAAAATGGGCACAAACCAGGAGGATGAATCTGAGCCAGAAGCTCAACAGATTCCCGAGGAGACGGGCCCCACAGAGGAGGACAAGGAGATCCCTGCTGAGCATCCTCAAGACGCCCCTCCTCCTGAGGATGTCGACCCTCTCAACACCTACAAGTGGCACACCGGGGCCAAGGCAGCAACCCTCGATGGGACAAGAGGAGAGGGTGGAGTCACAGCATCAACAACAATAGAGAAGATGGAGAAGACCACCACCACCACCACCAAATGGAGTAATAAAATGCAGAACTGGCGGAAAGCCATGAGCGAGGATCCCGGGGACAGGGCCTCAACCGCTGGACGAGGAGGGGAGGCCCCCAGGCTGGAGAAGAACCCTGCCTCCAGGAAGAACCCCTTCAGAAGGGCCCAGTCTGAGCCTCCAGGGTCGCTGTTCACTGCCCTGTCCCCCTCCTCCTCCTCTTCAGCCCAGGCAACGTCGGGACCGGCGGCCACCGCAGAGGCATCGGAGCCGTCCCCCACGGACACACCACAGAAAGGGGGCGGAGGGGCCCTGTTCAGGAAGTACATTCGCACTGTCTCGCAGAAGCTCAAGAGGCCCCGGCTGCTGAGCAGAAACAGCACCCCGACCCTCCTACAAGGTGAGGGTACAGAATGCACACTATAAGCGTATTGCCTTGGTATCGGAATGCACACCTAGCGCCACACATATGATAGTGCCATGCTCTTCCTACATCACTGTATGTCAACCATTTTGAGTACAGTTTTAAATTCTAGGTTTTAATTGGTATAGTTTAGTTAGTCTCTAGATTTTAGTCTAGTTTTGATTTTCAGTCATTTTCCTTCAGTGAAATGCTGACATCTGGTGTTGTATACATGGCATTTAGTGTGTCTAAGAACCCACGATGACGTTTGACATGGTTGGTAAGCATTCTACCCTTTAAAGAAGCAAGTTGGCATAAAACCAAAGCCATTATCCTCAACCATGCACGTCAGAGACCATTTTGAGTGGACATTTCAGTGGGTCTATTCGTGTAGGAGACACCTGAAGATACAGATATGGATGAAAAAATGTACAGTATGTGATATGATTTAGGAGAAGTTGACGGTAATACAGCCATACTTAGACTAGAAAACAAACTGACACAGGATGTGTGAGAGCTATGGTTCATAAAAGATGGGTAGGGGGAGGACCGGGAGGGAGTGGAAGATAGCTTCAAAACAACAACTACAAACTAGAAATGGGAGTGGCCATGTGCGCTGTGTCAGATAACGACATAATGCCATAATTACTCCAAATGAAAAACATCCAAGGGCCAGCGTGTGCGCTCATTTATCTCCCAGAACAACCATTGCTGGTTTCCTTGGACTATACTGTAATTAGGAAAACTCAGAGAGCTCCGTTTGTGCCAATGTCAGACACAGAAATAGAGTATTGTTTAAATAATTGTGTCCAATCACAGATGCATGACTAGGGTCATCAAAATTAGTCAAAATTAGTGGCATCTATTGTAGACTATGGCACGCAACTGTAGTTAGTTGTGTCACACAGATAGTTCAAATAAAAAGGCCAGGATTTCAAGCGACTATTGCAGTGATTTGGTCCATCCCATTGTGTACTGATCTACTGTGCTGTTGTCATGGTGTGTGTGTGTGTGTGTATAGATGCGGGTGGGAGCGGGCCTGCAGCTGCGTCCCTAGAGCTAACCAGGCTGTCATGGGCCCCTCCCCAGGACGTCCCCATTTGGGACATCAACAACTGTGTCCTGGAGGATGGACAGATCCTCATCACCCCGGAGGAAGAGGTACATGACACAGACACAGACCATTCACATCACCTACACTGAAAATTACACAACAACACTTAGCATTGCACTTCCATTAAACAACATGGAGTCAACACAACCTTGAAGCATTGTGTTTAACAGTTAGTACTATTACTGGGAGCACTGCACTCTCAATGGAAACTCACACTTGACTGTATGAAGTTGATAGTCATGGTTTCTCTCTAGGTTATTAAGTTAGTGTGTATTTCTTCTACTCCCTAACTCAGCCAGTGATGTGGACCAGGAACCGAGTCAGCAGCTGCCTGTCAAACCTCAGCATGCAGAACCTGGCAGATGTCAACATTGGTCAGTACTCCAATACCGCCACATGGCTTTAGACTAGAGGAGTGTTTCATATGAATGGGGTTCCTGGAACTATGATCCAATACCTTGCTTTCTCTAATAGCTTTCCTAACGTCCTCATCAGAGACACAAAGAAGATAAAACAGTGAATCAACAGTGAAGTCCACTTTCTCATCAAAATGGTTGATCCTCAGAAATACTGTCAGAGCAAGACTGAGTCAGGGATGTCTTTGCAAGGAGAACATCCATTCGGCAGCATCACAACCACTAAAGAGTCTATCAGAGTAACAGTAGGGCAGGCACAGAGGAAATAGCTGACGTGATTATGCATGCGAGTGACTTTCAAATTGTTTCCTCAAAATTTTGGGGGTAGATAGCATCACATCTGGGTGTTCCAGAAGACCAGTCAGGGCTGGTTGAGAAGAAGCAGTGTCTGTAGCGAGGCTGCTCTCATTCATGTTCATTTTATTAGTATTAGCTTGTGGGTTTAGTCCGTATATAGAATTTTGGATATTGATTAGTTTTGTGTGATGGCTACACTGGCAAGGCCTATTTGGTGAAGAGAGGAGAACCATGAGAGGTGAAACAGTGTTCACTCTTACGTGTGATTAGAAGAAGCGGGTTCGACAGATCTCTCTCTCCCTCTCAATGATGGGATTTAGACGCTGGATTGCATGTGGAGGCGCTTTGGGTAAGCAAAGAATTAGATTCTAAGAATTGTGTACGTTTATTTGTACAGTCACAATTGCTATTGATTCAGACAAATCTTTTACTTGATTATGTCTATGAAAGGAGAATATCAAAAGGTGAATTTTGAACGAATGCTCTAAAGAAAAGTGATGTACTGTATGATCGCTTTAGTTACTGCCATAGGTAAATGTATTCTTTTAGCCAAAGAAGTGTCTCAATGGTTGTTTTATTCACGTGGAGTGACACCACGGCTGATTTTCTGCTCTGCTGTGGTACTAAGGATCTTTGTAGTCTCTAAACCAAGTTATTCAATGTCTGAAATGAAGGCTGCACTTGCAAGGTTCCTGCCCTGTCTCGGCCACTAGATAAACGCAATATCCGGTGTGACTGTCAGAATACTTTTCAATGGCTGACTCATTTTGACACTGAGCCTATTCATCCCTCAACCTTCTTACTTTAGACTTTTCTTACTGATGGAGAGACTTCAGCTAAAGTGGTTATCAATAACATTTCAAAGCCGGTGTATTAATGTTCAGTTATACAGTACATGCACTGTTCTAGATTAGTTAGTCAAACCCAGTCTGAATAATCTTCAGCCTTGCAGCCTCATCTATTTGAGCAGTTATTTGTTCGATCTTCAGAGGAAATGCAGAAAGGAGGAAATGACTACACTTCCCCTGGTGGTTTCAGAGGACTGTGCAATTTAGTTTGGGGAGATTAGATCAACTACTTTAATTTTTTTATTTTTTATTTAACCTTTATTTAACCAGGTAAGCCAGTTGAGAACAAGTTCTCATTTACAACTACGACCTGGCCAAGATAAAGCAAAGCAGTGCGATAAAACACAGAGTTACATATGGGGTAAAAAAATATAAAGTCAAAAAAATACAACAGAAAATATATATACAGGTAGTCCCTCCCCAATGGTTTCCAAATAAACAGGAAAATGTACAGACGTACATATGCAAGACGTGAGTGATATGTAACAAGATATACAGTATATCTCCATTTGGAGCAACAATAACAGAGACAACCCACAGTGCCCACTTTCCGCCCGAGGTGCTCTGATAAAGGTTGCCATTTTTTAGAGGGAGAGGAGGGATCATGTCAAAAGTGTGTTTACATGCTAACTGTGTGAATCTCCTGGACCTGCAGAATGCAGCCCCGACCACATGGCCCCTACTGGTGGCCCCAGGCTGAAGGGCCAAGATGGAGGAGTGAGGGTGAGTACTGCGTACTCCACAGATAAGACACTGTTATTACATGATTCATAACAGCTCTGGATTGCCTGAGGATTCTGTATGATTCAGGGCCTGCTAATCACTATTCCCCTGGGGATGAATTGAACTTCATCTACCCATCTTCTTACTCTTCTCTCTCCCTCCCCCCTCTTTAATGGTCTTCTTCCCGGCCTCTGTCTCTAGGGGCTGATCAAGCGGCGTTTCTATGGTGGAGCCATGCGAAAGAGCATTACCCAGTTAAACACCATTGGGTTGAACAAAGGGAGCAGGTATGTGGTCAGTCTCATAGTGCTCTTGGTGTGTAAGGCAGGCTGTTCCTCATTGACTCCTCTCCTCCTTCCTGTCTATCCAGCAGGCTCCATGGATCACGGGAGTCCGTGTCCATCCCAGTCAGCGCTGCAGGAAACCTGGATCTAAGCGCAGACACCAGTACGGTCATCAGGCCTGTACACAGCTCCATCCTGGGGGAGAAGTACTGCTTTGAGGTAGAGCTGACCTTTGACCTATAAATTCTATACTCGTCCCATGTCTTAAAGTGATTTGACTAAGTTCATGTTAAATACTGCCCAATAACATATCTGCCTCACTCTGTCCTGTCATGTATTGACTGTTGGTATTGACTGTTGATGTCCTAGGTGATAAACTCAGAGAACAACCACTGTTTTGGGTGCACCTCAGCTGCTGAGCGAGACCGCTGGATAGAGGACCTGAGACGGGCTGCTCAGCCCAATAAGGTAAAGAAACTATTTAAAAACATTATTCTTCCATACCAGTTAAAGGAGAAGTTATTTTTTACAACCAAATTGCACTTTTTTTATGTTATAGAAGGGTCCAGACACCTTTGTTATTTCACTTGTTTTTGAGAAACTTATCCCAAACAGCGAATCACTTCCTCATCCTTGTTGTATAGTATTGGGCCCCCGAAAAAACCTGAACAAAGGCTCCAAAAACACCCAAATAAGTCCTTTTAGAAACAGAAAAGCTCTCAATATAGTGATGCAGGTCTTTGGATGTTGTACGCATGAAATTGTGTCACTCCACACTTTATCCGCAACATTATATTCCCTTTTGTGCGACTCAAGCGGTTTCCCCTATCCAGCTGTTCAATTCTTCATGTATCCTGCTGCTATAGGTAACTGCCAACATAAAGTGTCTTAATAAGGCCTTGGGCCACCACGAGCTGCCAGAACAGCTTCAGTGCGCCTTGGCATAGATTCTACAAGTGTCTGGAACTTCCTGTGTGGAAGCACCCCATGCTTTCAATATACAGTACTATCTATCCCTCATAAGTGTTTCCTTTATTTTGGCAGTTACTTATAGAATGGAGCGGTACCACTGGAGTCGCAACAAAATGGAATATTACATCAAAAATATATATTTTTGGTACAAAAGAAAACTTATCCTTTAATGTATGCCACATTGCCTCCTGTAGCTCAGTTGGTAGAGCATGGCGCTTGCAACGCCAGGGTTGTGGGTTCGTTTCCCACAGGGGCCCAGTATAAAAAATGTATGCACTCATTAACTGTAAGTCGCCCTGGATAAGAGCGTCTGCTAAATGACTTAAATGTAAATGTAATATTCTAGGACTCCATATTGTATACTCACTGATTGATGTTCTAACATGTTCTGTCTCCGTTAGGACAACTGTGAGCGGACAGAGAACTCCCTCAGTCTGTGGGTGAACGAGGCCAAGGACCTGCTCCCCAAGAGGCGATACTACTGCGAGCTGCACCTGGACGGCACCTTGTTCGCCCGCACCACCAGCCGAGCCGTGGGCAAATCTTCCCATCACTCCAGCTTGGCTGGTGATGGGTCCTCTGGTGCCTCGGGTGGGGCGCTCGGGGGCAGCGGCGGGGTGGTCGGAGGCTGCCAGCTGTTCTGGGGAGAGTTTTTTGAGCTGGACAACTTGCCGTCGGTCTCCCAGATCACCCTGCACCTCTTCCGCGACGAGGAGCCCAAGAAGAAGCGTCACTCCCGGGATGAGTCCACCCTGCATCCCCTTGGCAGTGTGGCCATATCCCTGGCCGACATCCGGGGAAGGGCCTTCCAGGAGAAGTGGCACCCGATCATTCCCTACAAGGCGTCTAGTGCCGGCGGGACGAAGGAGCAACTGGGGCCCCAAGCGTCGCTCCGTGTCAAGGCCCGCTTTCAGAACCTGCAGGTGCTGCCCATCGAGAGGTATAAGGAGTTTGCAGAGTTTGTGACAGTGGACTATATGGGCATGTGCAGGAACCTGCAGCAACTGCTGTCTGTCAGGGAGAAGGAGGAACTAGCGGGGGCACTGGTCCACGTCTTGCAAAGCATTGGCAAGGCCAAGGTAAGTAAAGCAAAGGGGTGACCGCTGCTTCATGATAAGCATTTAAAGTAGACCTTTACAATAGTCAGCTAGTCATAACTTGCTAGAAGCGCTTATTCTGTGTGTTTATGTTCCAGGAGTTCCTTATCGAGTTGGGTAGTGCAGAGGTGGAACGCCTTGGGGAGAAAGAGGCACTGATCTTCAGGGAGAACACTCTGGCCACCAAGGCCATTGATGAGTACATGAAGCTGGTGGGGCAGAAGTACCTCATCGACACCCTGGGTAAGGAATATCTGTGGATGAGATCAGCTTTTAGGCTTTTGGAAATACAATTTTTCCCATCCTGGGTAACAGTGGATCTGTTTTAACTCTTTCTTGGACCTTCTTCTTAGAAACTGTTGTCATGGAAAACTGTGCCATCTCTCTTCTTACAGGGGAACTTCATCACTCGACTGTATGCCTCAGTAGAGAGCTGTGAAGTGGACCCTCGCAAATGCCCCGCCTCTGAGCTGTCAAACAACCAGCGGCACCTGAGGGAGAGCTGTGAGGAGGCAGTGCAGAAAATCACTGAGATGCACGGGTGAGTGACAGAGACCTGATGGGAAACAATATGCAAAGTTATACAACGGGTGAGTCTAATCCTGAATGCTGATTGGTTAAAACCGCATTCCAGCCGGTGTCTATTCCACAAGTTACCACCGGCTAAATCTATGACATTAAAAGGCCTATTTACTCTGTTCCATCTGACTGCGCAATCCACTGTTTCATCAGCCCAGCCAGGCAAGTTATAAACTTGATCTCCACTATAAAAAGCATCTAGACATTATCTCACATTTCTTTTAGACTAACATTTAGTTTTCAACAGCGGAGATTTGTATAAACCTTGCTGTCTGTCTCTCCAACATTTGCAACATTGTTTCAATATTCAAATTAGATCTCCAGCTGTCCCATAGTAATGAACGAGTCGGGACGAGACAGACAGGCAGGCAGGCAGCGTTTCTCAGTCAGTCGGAATCATGAATCAGCTGGCATAATTTTTATGGATATATACAAAGAAATGTAAATTGAAAAAAGGTCAAACGAAAAAAAGTGCAGCTAATGTAGTTTGCAGTCTTTCCAGCTTCAATTTGAAGTGATTGTGTTAGCTGTGGTGTTGGCTAGCTCCTCTGAACAAGTGTCCTGACGAGTGAGCACATTTTCTATGCCAGGCGAAATCGCGCCTCATTAGCTAATTGTTATGGATGTCTCCAAATAAATGTCACTAGAAAACAGCTTAAACAAATGCAAATGAAGCTACTTTGCTGTTATTCTGGCTGCACTTTTTGACGTGACTGTAAATTAGCCGTAGTTGGCTAGCTAGCTAGCAAGCAAGGGATAAGAACGTTACCAGCCAGTATGGCAATGGAACATTTAGAATGAACGACTGGGTCGCGTCTATAGATACAGAACAAAAAGACTGTACGACTGGGTCGCGTCCATAGATACAGAACAAAAAGACTGAAGGACTGGGTCGCGTCTCTGGCAACCGAACCAATAGAACGAAGGACCAGCCAGCTTGGGTAGCAACCCTAGATTTGTGTCAGGACTATATCTTGTGGAAGGATGAAATAGTATGAATAAATTAATAAAAATAACGTTTTTAATGAAAATATGTCAATCATTATTTGAATATGTTGGTAACCCGTTGTATAAAAGTGATAATGCTCTCGAAGCCGGTGTTTGGAGGATATATTGGCACGGTTTCCTGGTCCTCGACTTCGTCTCAGGTCTAACAACACCGTGCCAATATATCCTCCAAACGCCGGCCTCTCGGGCATTATTACTTAAATAGAAAATGGGGAGAGCAGTTTTAGCCAGAAGAATGCTATCAAATGAACGCTGATTCATATTCACTCACAGGAAATCCAAGGCTGTAATTGACCGCTCTCTCCACCATTTACCTCGCAGATCTTTCCCTGAAGAGCTGAACAGGATCTTCTCCAGCTGGGTGGAGCTGTGCAAGGAGCAGGGACGACCTGAAATCGGCCAGCGCCTCATCTCTGCCTCGCTATTCCTCCGTTTTCTGTGTTCCGCCATCCTCAGCCCCTCCCTGTTTGGTCTGACACAGCCCTATCCAGAGCCGGCCACCCTGCGCACCCTCACCTTCACCGCCAAGGTCATCCAGAACCTGGCCAACTTCACCCTGTGAGTGTGTTGGCTTCACCTCTGTCTGCACCCCATCATACTTCATCCATGTATCCATGGATACCAACCATAGAGATGAGCTACTAGATACAATATGATGCAGCAGCATCATGCATGATGTAATATACCTCCAAAACATCTGACAGAATGATGGAAATGATAGACTTGACACTCATTCAATTCTTCAAACTATGTGGTCCAAGTCAAGAATAAACATCTTCTCTCCAATATTCCCAAACCAGACGTTCCCTCCTCCAACACTAATCCATACCCCATTCTCTTCCACTAACAGGTTTGGGGAGAAGGAGGAGTACATGCTGTTCATGAATGACTTCCTGCAGCAGCACTGGGAGAGGATGAGGGGCTTCCTTCAGACAGTGTCCAGCCCAGACATAGAGATCCCAATGACATCCTTCGATGGCTATGTGGACTTGCCTCTGCGTCTGGCTGTCCTACACAGCCTGCTGGTCGACATCATTTCCCCAATGAAGCAGGTAGGCATAAGTCAACTGCATCAAAGGCAGTGTAGTGTGGCAAGGATGATGCTATGACATTCCTGTATTCCTATATTCCTGCTACCAGTCACTTTTCAGCCCTGTTTACATGTATATTCGTCTAGCACGCCTACACTGATACTCTTGCACACACACACACCACCACGCACACACACACACACACACACACACACACACCACCACCACCACCACACACACACCACTTATGCTGCTGCCATACTGTTTACTATTATTATTTATCCTGCCAACAGTCACTTTCTCAATCCCTGCCTCATGTACATATCTACCTCAAATACTCCAGTATCCCTGCACATTGTACATTTGGTACTGGCATGGACCCTGTATATAGCTTCCTCTTTTATTTCGTATTTCTCATGATTTTTTATTTTTTATTAGTTATACTATAATTTCTACCAGCATGTCACATGTGCCACCAGAGAAATAATAATAAAATACTCTAGACCACCTTTACTCCACACACAGAGACGCGTACAAAGCGTACTCCCTCCATTTGGCAAATCTGACCATAATTCTATCCTCCTGATTCCTGCTTACAAGCAAAAACTCAAGCAGGAAGTACTAGTGACTCTCTCAATACAGAAGTGGTCAGATGACGCGGACGCTAAGCTACAGGACAGTTTTGCTAGCACAGACTGGAACATGTTCCGGGATTCATCCGATGGCATTGAGGAGTATACCACATCACTGGCTGATGCTTATCGGATGTGGCAGGGCTTGCAAACTATTACGGATTACAAAGGGAATACCCCCACGAGCTGCCAAGTGACGCAAGCCTACCAGACGTAAAATTCCTTATATGCTCGCTTCAAGGCTAGCAACACTGACCATGTTGCATACGACTGTGTGATCACTCTCTCCGTAGCCGATGTCAATAAGACCTTTAAACAGGTCAACATTCACAAGGCTGTAGGGCCAGACGGATTACCAGGATGTGTTTTCAGAGCATGCGCTGACCAACTGGCAAGTGTTTTCACTTACATTTTCAACCTCTCCCTGACTGAGTCTGTAATATCTACATGTTTCAAGCAGACCACCATAGTCCCTGTGCTCAAGAACGCCAAGGTAACCTGCCTAAATGACTACCGCCCCGTAGCACTCACGTCTGTATCCATGAAGTGCTTTGAAAGGCTGGTCATGGCTCACATCAACACCATCATCCCAGAAACCCAAACCCACTATAATTCGCTTACCGCCCCAACAGATCCACAGATGACGCAATCTCTATTGTACTCCACACTGCCCTTTCCCACCTGGACAAAAGGAACACCTACGTAAGAATGGTGTTTGTTGACTACAGCTCAGCGTTCAACATCATAGTGTCCTCAAAGCTCATGATTAAGCTAAGGACCCTGGGACTAAATACCTCCCTCTGGAACTGTATCCTTGACTTCCTGACAGGCCGTCCCCAGGTGGTAAGGGTAGGCAACAACACATTTGCCACGCTGATCCTCAACACGGGGGCCCCTCAGGAGTGGGTGCTTAGTCCCCTCCTGTACTCCCTGTTCACCCACAACTGCATGGGCACACATGACTCCAACACCATCATTAAGTTTGCCGACGACACAACGGTGGTAGGCCTGATCACCGAAAACGATGAGACAGCCTATAGGGAGGATGTTAGAGACCTGGCAGTGTGGTGCCAGGACAGCAACCTCTCCTTCAATGTGATCAAGACAAAGGAGCTGATCGTGGACTACAGGAAAAGGAGCGCCAAGAATGCCCCCATTCACATCGACGGGGCTGTAGTGGAGTGGTTCCTTGGTGTCTACATCACTAACAATCTATCATGGTTCAAACACACCAAGACAGTCGTGAAGAGGGCAACGCCTATTCCTCCTCAGGAGACTGAAAAAATTTGGCATGGGTCCTCAGATCCTCAAAAGGTTCTACAGCTTCACCATCGAGAGCATCCTGACTGGTTGCATCACCGATTGGTATGGCATCTGCTCGGCATCCGACCGCAAGGCGCTACAGAGGGTAGAGCGTATAGCCCAGTGCATGACTGGGGCCAAGGTTCCTGCCATTCAGGACCTCTATACCAGGTGGTGTCAGAGGAAGGCCCTAAAAATTGTCAAAGACTCCATCCACCCAAATCATAGACTGTTCTCTCTGCTACCGCAAGGTCCAAAAGGCTCCCTAACAGCTTCTACCCCCAAGCCATAAGACTGCTAAACAGTTAATCAAATGGCTACTCTATTTGCATTGAACCCCTTTTTTACGCTGCTGTTACTCGCTGTTTATCATCTATGCATAGTCACTTTACCCCAACCTACATGTACATTACCTCAATTAACCTGTACCCCCGCACATTGACTCGGTACCGGTACCTCCTGGCTATAGCCTCGTTAGTGTTATTTTATTGTGTTACTTTTAATTGTAATTCGTTTTTTAGCAAATATTTCCTTACTTACTTTTGAAAAAACTCTGCATTGTTGATTAAGGGCTTGTAAGTAAGCTTTTCACTGAAGGGTCTACACCTGATATTGAATACTGCGCTGTAGCGTAGGGCTTGCAAATTAAGCATTTCACTGTATTTGTGCATGTGACAAATACAACTTTAAACGAAGCTGAAACCTCCCACGGTAAGGTTAAGTGCTGTTCTTATCTCTTCCTCAGGACACCATAGACAAACTGCACCCTCTGCCTTCAATCCTGAACCAGATTACTGAATCTCTGGGCCCAGATGCTCCACGGATTACTGTTAGCAGGTGAGCTTGGCAAGTGCTCTTCTGTATGTGCACCCCATGTGTATTGCACATAAACATTTTTGTAGACCTACTTGTGTGCATACACAGCTTCACAATCTTCTTTACGTCTCGCTTTATTGTCCTGATTTTTATTTTTCACAACAGCAACATTGGTCAATCCAAGCCGACCTGCGTGCTCCCTAAAGACCTGGGCATGTACAGCCCTCTGCACAACTCCCTGTACCAGCTGCATATGGATGTGGAGGGTGACCAGCGGAAAGAAAGCATTCAAGTGATCAATCGAGACAGGAGGAGTGCCAGAGCGAGGAAGCCAGTATCCAGGACCCAGAGTGCTCCGCACAGACCGCCGGCGGTCCCTAAACAGCTACTGAGGAGACAGGGTAGCACTGAGAATCTGCCGCTGGAGGACCAAGATGGAGAGCAGGAAGCCAACCCTCCACTTGATATTTCATCACCACAGAACGTGAGTTTGGAAATCTTGGTCATGTGGTTTCAATTGTCAACATTCAACATTCTATTTTATATTGATATTATCCTTATGAAGTATATGGTTCATAGTCATAAAAAAGCATTGCCATGTGGTTGTTCTGTCGAGAGTCGATGGGTGGGAGGAGTGATTGAATCTCATGAAAGCATCCCCTCTTCTTGTGTCAGAGTGATGGTGTAAAGTCTCCTCCTGCTCCAGTGCCTTGGATCAAAGTGTCCCACAGCAAGGAGCCGTACGAGAGGAAGATAGAGAATGAAGAGATCAACCTACTGGACAGGGTGGGTTCATCTTCATATTATTTATCATCCAGTAATGCTGCTCCTTCCTCTTTCACATTGATTACTTCAGCTCATCAAATAAATACTGCAATGATTAAGTTTCTTGATCCCCATGATGTTGATTTGTGATTTCTAATTTCTGATTTACCCAGCATGCACAGGAGCTGTCGGAGCTCCGCCTGGGGGTGGATCAGGTGACAGAGCGTGAGTTGGAGATGGCCAAGCGGCTGGAGGACTTCATTGTCCAAAGCCAGAATCAGAATGCAGTCCTGCTGGCTGAGGTTAATAAACTGCGGAATCTTCTGGCTGTCCGTGAGGAACAGCTCGCCAGCGCCACTTTCAGGTGAGACAGTGGAGTAAGAGGGACATCAAATAAAATTCACAACCTTTCAGATGAATGAGAGTTTATTTGGTTTGAATATGAACTGAAATGTAATTGTTAATCGGTGTCATAGGCTGGGGGTTATCGAGGAGGAGAGGGAGGAGGACGAGAGGAAGCTGAACGTTGCCGTGGCAGCAGCTGAGCGAATGAACGTACTGGTAAGACTGGAGATATCTACCACAATCATTAAGATAAAGATGAGTCATGACGAGCGTTTAGGTTACATAGTCATTTTCCTTCACTTTAAAACTAAACTAAATGGAGCCGTTTGTTGCTGTGTGTTCTCAGGAGGAGCAGTTTGCAGACCTGATGAAGGACAGGCACCAGCTCAGTGGAGAATACACCGGTGACCAGAACAACACACAGTACCCTGGGATCGGGGCTAATCATGTCAACAGCAACTGAAGTCAGACTGGCAGCACAGAGTTGTAATATAGACATATGCTTAGTTTAGTCCCCTTAGCGTTCATGTTCTTCCAAAAACAAACCCTCCCAGAATTATGTTGTTTTGCCTGTTGGGTGGGTCACTTTCAGAAATACAGGTATGATGCTTTTCTCATGATAAAACGGAGTAAATGTATGCATGAATCTTAACCTCAGTGTCCAATTGCAAAAACAGAAATGATGCTAAATCTCTGTTTAACATAGCACTTATTGTGTACACTGTACTTGAAATGAAATATTTGTGGAAGTGCATTTTGTTGATTTGACAGAAACCGACTGATCTAATTTGAGTGTAGAAACCTAAACATTAATAAAATGAACAATTTCGCTCGCTGCATGTTTAACCAAATGAATTGTAAGGATACCAAACCTTGATATGTAATTAAATACATCTTTGCCCTCTTTTGATACACCACTTCCTAGAATGTTGTCCATTTTCCATCTCCATTTTGAATGCAGATTTACAATTTCTGTGGACTTAATTAAATAAATAAAACTCAAACAAACAATGTACCTTTCAAAGTGTTTGTGTGAACTTGTGTTGTGTGTGACTATGTGGTCTATTTGGTAAGAATGACTGTTGCTAAATAAAAAAATTAACTGATGAGAATGTCCATGCAAGAAGTCAGAGAATAGTTAAATTGGTTTATTGGAGAGTATACGCCATATACCCACTTTTTGGGGGGCATTGCGTATACTTACTTCTTAATCCCCACTGGTGCGTATCAAAGTAGTGTAGTGGAGGTATACGCAGTATCAATTAATAAGGCTGATGGAACAGAACAAAATGTTTAGCTTAAGATGTGATAAACTATTTCTTCACATTTTAAGCACAGCAATGTGCACATGGCAGTAGGCCTACGCACAAATGTTCCAAAATGCAATTTGCTGGAAAACACTGTTCTAAAATCGCACTGCACATGCAAGCAGTTTCATGGACAGAAATGGAAATATGTTCTAAATTTAGAAAGAAAAGGGTTGTAAAGATGCAACAACTATCATGGGTTGCTAATATGACTAGGATAATGCCTTTGGCCGCTAAACAATGAAATACATTTGATTTGAAAACCCAATAGAACAGGAGAGCGCATATGAGGAAGTCTTAAAATAATTTCATCCACGTTTCTATGGTGGGATTTTGGCTATAGGCTACTTTGCAGCAAGTTAAGACATGCCTCATAATATGAAGTAAAATGTCCAGGTTTCAAACAATTAAGGAACAGGACAAATATAGCGATGCTAATGATAGGCCTAACCGTCTTCTGGTAGATGGAAATGCTTGCTAGCTAACTTTAGTTTACTGAAACCCATATTGTGCATTGCTGGCTAACATAGCTACTACTATGTTACAGTGGGAGGAAAATCTAATAATTGTTCTGTTTGCTAATTTAGCTAGCTATGTAGCTAGCTAGGTAGGTAAGCAACTACCGGTAGCTATATCTATGACAAAAAATATAAGCGTTTTTACAATCTGAGATTTTTGTATCTCAATTGTAAAACCTCTCTTTTTAGTCGTAGATATGGCTACCGGTAGTACTAAACAGCAAGCTACAACATTACAACCAGCCACCTAAAGCTAGGTTTACCAGCAAACGTTAGCACATGACTGGAGTTGGCTAGCTAGTTAGCCTGGCGCCTGCTAACATGTTATGCGCCACACCTCACATTTGTAACTTGTTAGCAAACGTGTAACATTAGCAACTGTAAATACATTTACTAGCTAGCTATGTAAAATAATTGACGAGGGTTGGCATTGGTTATGATTATGACCGTGGATGCATTTTAATCTCACAAAATTATAGGCATGATGCAATACTTGTTATTTACATATCTTTGGAATCCTAAGTATTGCATATCCAGCAAGCTACCTACGTTTACTAGCAAACAGTGAGGAGAAACAATAATACAACAATTTACTGTTGCAAATCTCAAAAACTGAAGCGGGTTTTACTATAAAAATATTTGCCTAAGCATGCCTGATAGACATGGCTGTAGGTAGATATTGTCTGCCTGCCTTATATAAATACACTACATGGCCAAAAGTATGTTGTCACCCCTTCAAATTAGTGGATTCGGCTATTTCAGCCACACCCGTTACTGACGGGTGTATAAAATCGAGCACACAGCCATAACATCTCCATAGACAAACATTGGCAGTAGAATGGCCCGTACTGAAGAGCTCAGTGACTTTCAATGTGGCACCGTCATAGGATGCCACCTTTTCAACAAGTCAGTTCGTCAAATTCAACCAACTCCATATTAAACACCCATGATTTTGGAATGAGATATTCGATGAGCAGGTGTCCACATACACTACGTGGCCAAAAGTATCTTCTGTGAATCCATAAGGGCATACATATTTTAAAGATTGATAGAAAATATCCATACTTATTTTATGGTGGTTCTACATCAGGGCTCTCCAATCCTGTTCCTGCAGAGATACTGTACTGTAGGTTTTCATTCCAACCCCAATCTAGCACACCTGATTCTAATAATTAGCTGGTTGATAAGCTGAACCAGGTTAGTTACAACTGGGGTTGGAGCGAAAACCTACAGGAGGGTAGCTCTCCAGACACAGGCAGCCCATTCTGATATTCTTTCCACTAATTGGTCTTAATCACATCAGATCTTTTTCAGAACTGATCTGATTGGTCAAAAGACCAATGAATGAAAAAATTATCAGAATTGGGCTGCCTGTGTGAACGCAGCCATGGTGGGCTGGGGAAGCTGAGACTTTGTGGCGATGGGCTTGTCCTGTCTGCGGTGAACGGCCAGCTGGTTAAGACTCTGCAGAAAGTGGTGTAGGGCTTCTTTTTTACCCCCTTTTTCTCCTCAAATTCGATCTTGTCTCATCGCTGCAACTCCCAAAAGGCCGGGGAGACGAAGGTCGAGTCATGCGTCCTCCAAAATGACCCACCTAACAGCACATCTTAACACCCACCCGCACCAATGTGTTGGAGGAAACACTGTTCAACTGACTACCGAGGTCAGCCTGCAGGCGCCCGGCCCACCACAAGGAGTCGCTAGAGCTGTGCCAATTGTGTACCGCCCTATGGGACCCCCGATCACAGTCAGTTGTGATATAGGCCGGGATCAAACCCGGGTCTGTAGTGACGCCTCTAGCACTGCAATGCAATGCCTTAGACCGCTGCACCACTCGGGAGGCCCTTGGTGTAGGGCTTCTTAACCACCAACTGTTTGGTCCTCTTGAAGAAGATTTGCTGGTACTGCACGTCTCCTGGAAAGACATGGTTGTGGTATTAGCATTTTACACTTTTTGTGGAAGGGACGTAGGGCAACACGCTTTTGTTGGTAAAGGTATCAACCGAATGGGACCGGATAGCGTATTGTTTAGGGACAATGACGGGACATTGGGCGCTGCTTTAGAGAGGAAAGATCAGACAACAAAGTGAATGGGCTGGGGTGCTAAAGAAGGTGTGAAAAAAGTCTTAGGAAGGCACGATTTATACACATTCATCATTGCTACCAACACACAGAGAGTAAGTTAGCTATAATTATAGACAATTCTATTTTTAGTAACTGAGTGTTTTCCAGACAAGGGTGGACTAGATGGCTAGTTGGTAACATTAGCTAGCTTACGTTAGCTAACGTCAGTCAAAGATTAAACATGTTTGTTTGTTCTCTCTGCTGAAGGTAGCTACCAGTCTAGCAGTGACTACCATGGCATAGGTGAAATTGATTGACAGTGTGTATACCAAAAGATAGCTATATGATTTAGCTGATGGCTTTCAGAGTTCAATACAGGACTGTAACGTTAGCTAGCTAGCTAACTTACCCAGCTAGGCTAGCAAGCTAGCTAACGTCAGGTTACCTCTAATTGGAGAATCTTCCGTTTTGTTCCAAAAAATATATATATATATTTTAAAGGTATCGCATCACTTCTCAGCTGTCATCGAATTGGATTCCCTATCAGTTCAGCCTGAAAATCCCTGTGATAATCTTTGGTCACCGCGTCATTCTTGATTGCCGCAAGCCACTGGCAGAATCGGGGTGAAACTCTGGTAGGTAGAATGGTGAAAGATGGTACCTGGCGCCGTACCTGGCGCCGATGAAGATGGCGGCCTCGCGACTAGCTCTTAGGAAACTTTGCAGTATTTTGTTTTTTTTATGTATTATTTTTTACACTATTAGCTCAGAAAGTGTTTAGTATCATTACATACAGCCGTTGAAAACTATTGGATATCAGAGCGGCGGTATCTCACCAGCATTACGACCAGGAATACGACTTTCCCGAAGCAGATCCTTTGTTTTCTCTCCCCAGGGCAACTGAACTGTTTCCAGCGGCTGACCCAAAACATCGCCGGCGGAGGAGAGGCACTCGGAGCGGCCTGCTGGTTCGACTTAGGAGGCGCGCACACCACCCACCGCTTCCAAGTATACTACTCGCTAATGTTCAGTCTCTGGTTAACAAGATCGACGAACTCCGTGCAAGGATTTCTTTCCAGATAGACATCAAGGCCTGTAACATACTTTGTTTCACGGAAACATGGCTCTCTTGGGATATTCTGTCGGAATCGGTCCAGCCAGAGGGGTTCTCAGTTCATCGCGCAGACAGGAATAAATATCTCTTCGGGAAGCAGAAGGGCGGAGGTGTGTGTTTCATGATTAACGACTCATGGTGTAATTGTAGTAACTTACAGGAACTCGAGTCCTTTTGTTCACCCGACCTAGAATATCTCACAATAAAATGCTGACCGTATTATCTCCCAAGATAATTTTCTTTGGTTATAGTCACGGCCGTGTATATCCCCCCCTCAAGCCGATACCACGACGGCCCTCAAAGAACTTCGCTGGACTTTATGCAAACTGGAAACCACATATCCTGAGGCTGCATTTATTGTAGCCGGGGATTTTAACAAAGCAAATTTGAGGACTAGGCTGCCGAAGTTCTATCAACATATTGACTGTTGTACTCGCGCTGCTAAAATCCTCGACCATTGCTATTCGAACTTCCGGGATGGTTATAAGGCCCTCCCCCGCCCTCCTTTCGGCAAATCTGACCACGACTCCATTTTGCTCCTCCCTTCCTATAGGCAGAAACTCAAACAGGAAATACCTGTGCTAAGGACTATTCAACACTAGTCTGACCAATCGGAATCCACGTTTCAAGATTGTTTTGATCACGCAGACTGGGATATGTTCCGGGTAGCTTCCGAAAATAATTTAGATGAATACACTGAAACGGTGACTGAGTTTATCAGGAAGTGTATAGGTGATGTTGTGCCCACTGTGACTATTAAAACCTACCCTAACCAGAAACCGTGGATAGATGGCAGCATTCGCGCAAATCTGAAAGCGCGAACCACCGCATTCAACCATGGCAAGGTGACTGGGAATATGGCAGAATACAAACAGTGTAGCTACTCACTCCGCAAGGCAATTAAACTGGCAAAACATCAGTATAGAGACAAAGTGGAGTCGCAATTCAATGGCTCAGACACGAGACGTATGTGGCAGGGTCTACAGACAATCACAGACTACAAAAGGAAAACCAGCCACATCGCCCACACCGACGTCTCGCTTCCAGACAAGCTAAACACCTTCTTCACCCGCTTTGAGGATAACACAGTGCCACTGACGAGGCCCACTACCAAGGACTGTGGCCTCTCCTTCTTCGTGGCCGACGTGATTAAGACATTTAAGCATGTTAAGGCTGGGCAAGGCTGCCGGCCCAGACGGCATCCCTAGCCGCGTCCTCAGAGCATGTGCAGACCAGCTGGCTGGTGTGTTTATGGACATATTCAATCTCTCCCTTTCCCAGTCTGCTGTTCCCACATGCTTCAAGATGGCCACCATTGTTCCTGTACCAAAAAAGCAAAGGTAACTGAACTAAATGACTATCGCCCTGTAGCACTCACCTCTGTCATCATGAAGTGCTTTGAGAGACTAGTCAAGGATCATATCACCTCTACCTTACCTGTCACCCTAGACCCACTTCAATTTGCTTACCGGCCCAATAGATCCACAGACGATGCAATCGCCATCACACTGCACACTGCCCTATCCCATCTGGACAAGAGGAATACCTATGTAAGAATGCTGTTCATTGACTATAGCTCAGCATTCAACACCATAGTACCCTCCAAGCTCATCATTAAGCTCGAGGCCCTGGGTCTGAACCCCGCCCTGTGCAACTGGGTCCTGGACTTCCTGACGGGCCGCCCCCAGGTGGTGAATGTAGGAAACAACCTCTCCACTTCGATGATCCTCAACACTGGGGCCCCACAAGGGTGCGTGCTCAGCCCCCTCCTGTACTCCCTGTTCACCCATGTCTGAGTGGCCAAGCACGCCTCCAACTCATTCATCAAGTTTGCAGACAACACAACAGTAGTAGGCTTGATTACCAACAATGACGAGACCGCCTACAGGGAGGAGGTGAGGGCTATGGGAGTGTGGTGCCAGGTAAATAACCTCTCACTCAACATCAACAAAACAAAGGAGATGATCGTGGACTTCAGGAAATAGCAGAGGGTCCACCCCCCTATCCACATCGACGAGACCGCAGTGGAGAAGGTGGAAAGCTTCAAGTTCCTTGGCGTACACATCACTGACAAACTGAAATGGTCCACCCACGCAGACAGTGTGGTGAAGAAGGCACAACAGAGCCTCTTCAACCTCAGGAGGCTGAAGAAATTCAGCTTGGCACCTAAAACCATCACAAACTTTTACAGATGCACAACTGAGAGCATCCTGTCGGGCTGTATCACCGCCTGGTATGGCAACTGCACCGCCCACAACCGCAGGGCTCTCCAGAGGGTGGTGCGGTCTGCCGAACGCATTACCGGGGGCAAACTACCCGCCCTCCAAGGCACATACAGCACCCGATGTCACAGGAAGGCCAAAAAGATCATTAAGGACATCAACCACCCGAGCCACTGCCTGTTCACCCCGCTATCATCCAGAAGGCGAGGTCAGTACAGGTGCATCAAAGCTGGGACAGAGAGAATGAAAAACAGCTTCTATCTCAAGGCCATCAGACTTTTAAATAGCCATCACTAGCACATTAGAGACTGCTGCTGCCTATTGAAATCACTGGCCACTTTAAGAAATGGAACACTAGTCACTTTAATAATGTTTACATATCTTGCACTACTCATCTCATATGTATATATACTGCATTCTATTCTATAATATTCTACTGTATCTTAGTCCATGCCGCTCTGTCATTGCTTGTCCATATATGTATATTTTCTTAAATTCCATTCCTTACTAGTTTTGTGTATATTGGGTATATGTTGTGAAATTGTTAGATATTACTTGTTAGATATTACTGCACTGTCGGAGCTAGAAGCACAAGCATTTCGCTACACCCACTATAACATCTGCTAAACACGTGTATGTGACAAATACAATTTGATTTGATTTGTAACTCATTTTTGCGCTTGTTTGTAATTAGCACAGCCAGGCCCAGAACACCACACAGGCATGACGAAAAACAGTAGTGAAAAAAAAAAGCATTAAAAAAAATCTTGCCTAGAGAAGTTCTGAGATTACTGTGTGTTGGTCGTTCGAAGTGAACAACGCCATTATTCTAGTTTGTGGGCACGCCCCTTCTACCTAGCAGGCGGTATCAGCATTCGCTATGAATTCGCTACTTTGTGGTTCAGTATGAGCAGACGAATACACAGGGAGTCGAAACTTCCCGATTCTACCAGTGAAATTAAAATGTGATAGTTCTGGCTTGTGGTTTGGATAATTGTGATGTTTATGATAACTTAATGTTGTTAACATAGTAATGACTAAATGCCGTGGCAGAGCCAGGGTGAAATTCCCCTTTAACTAGCTACAAAGTAGCCTATGCCTACTTGTCAGAATGAAATCATGATTATTTGCATCAATCCAATGGCCATTAGTTTTGTAAACTCCATCTCATGTGCGCTACAGAAACACCTCTAACCAAACAACAGTGCTAGGTTCTTGCACTAAAAAATATCTACATTTCTTAGATTTTTCCCAGCCCTCAAGTGGTCCCCATGTGGTTTAAGCATTGTTGTGGAGTAGAACATCCAATTCAGTTGTTTTTCTATTTTAAAAAGTGTGACTTTGAGAGCGAAATAAATATCTGAAAACGTTGAATTTCTGACTCAGTTGACAGCCTCATTTATCCATTTCAATAGTAGGCCTACTATGAAACCTTTGAATTTCTGACTCAGTTGACAGCCTCATTTATCCATTTCAATAGTAGTCCTACTATTAGCCTACTTGCACAGTACAGCTTGCATTGGCCTGACTGTGAAAGACCAATATGGGATTTATAATGTTAGGTCATTCAGAGTGTGTCCCTGTTTGTCATATAATTTTGCATGATACTCTAGTCAGTCACATGTAGATTAGGGATCACTATGTAGATCAGTGGCGGCTGGCCGATAGAGGGCGCTAGGGCGCCACCCCCTTAAATAAAATTATTTTAAAAAATAAAATAAAATAAATAAAAATAATAATAATAATAATAAAAACATCAGTATGTCAATATTTGTGTGTTTGAAATATGGAATGCACACAGTAATATGTGTAAGATATGATAGAAAATCATATTCGCAACCTTTCCTCTGCCTGTCAAACGCCTCGTCAGCTCTGGGCGATACAGAAAGTGCCCCGAGGAGGCGGGTCTACGTAGCAGTTAAGCCAATTGCTAATTTAAGATATGAATGTATGACATAAAATGTAGCCAATCAGCGATCTTAAATCGAATCCAAGGAGGGCGATTATTTTATCGCCCCAAGCTCGCCCCTGATAAAATAAGGACCGGGCTCCAGTGGCGCCATTTTTACTAGACGACAATGGCGAGCGCAAAGCGTTACTCCTCCAAGACCCAACCCTAACTCGGTGAAATCTCTCCTCCAAGATCCGTTTGAGAGGAGAACTTTGTCAGAGAAAGTTCGGGTGAAAGAGCTGGGCCCAGATCAACCTGACCTCTCAATCAGACAGCAGGCTAGCGAGAAAGGGAAGCAGTATATGCGCGGCTTCTCCCGTAGCTGGTACACCAGGAAGGCTTGGCTAGCTGGGTGCACTGATGCTAATGCTTTATTTTGCTTTCCGTGCTTGCTTTTTAAAACGACGGGGTCAGATTCAGCATGGACAGGTACCGGAGTGAGGGATATGAAGCACCTGTCAGAGAAGGTAAAGAAACATGAGAACACCAGGGCACACATGGACAACTCTGTAAAGCTAGCTGTATTAGGAAGGGTGAACATTGCTACGCAGCTGGATGACGGCCACAGGATTGCGGTGAGGAAACACAATGAGGAGGTGGATAAAAACAGGCACATTCTATCCAAAATTATCGATTGTGTGAAGTTCTGTGGGGCTTTTGAGTTGGCCTTGCGTGGGCACGAGGAGACTGACTCTCGGACAACCCCGGCATTTTCCGGGGGCTTAGTGGATTTTGTTGCCTCCCTCGACAGTGTGCTGGAGGAGCACCTGAAGACAGCTACCGTTTTTAAGGGCACGTCAAAGACGATACAGAACGAGCTGTTGGACTGTATGCTGTCAGTGCTTAAGGATTACATCCTGGAGGAAGTAAAGAGTGCTGATTTTATCGCCATTCAAGCTGACGAGACGACTGACGTTTCCACCCACTGCCAGTTGGTGCTTGTGGTACGCTACATCGATGCTAAAAGTAACGTCCAAGAGCGTTTTTTCGAGTTCATTTTGATCGAGAACGCAACCGCCGACACCATCGCTACAGCGCTGCTGGAGAGGCTCAGCACCATACTCTCACATGGACAAAAGGCCAAACTTATTGCCCAGGCTTACGACGGAGCAAGTGTGATGAGGGGAGCCACCGGCGGAGTGCAGCGTAAAATAGTGGATGTGTACGAAAATGCGCACTACGTCCACTGCTATGCACATCAGCTGAACCTCATCATGCAGCAGGCTACTTCACGCATCCCCAGGATCGGCACTTTCTTTTCCGACCTTGCAGGATTTTCTGCTTTCTTCTCCAGGTCTCCCAAGCGAACCACCGTGCTTGACGAAGTGGTTGCGCATAGACTCCCAGAGCCTCTACAACACGGTGGAACTTCCACAGTCGCGCTGTAAACACTGTGTACGAGTACAGGGATGACCTCCTAACGTGTTTCCAGACCATCAGAGACTCTGGGAACTTTGATGCCCCGACTGTCAGAGAGGCGGGGGGCTTTGTGAGGATGCTCGAAGACGAGGCTTTCTGTTTTTTCCTGGCACTGTTCCACAAGATCATGCCAAATGTGGACATGCTTTTCAGCCAGCTGCAGAAGAGGAACATCGACCCTGTCTTCATTAAAGCACTTGTCCAGAGGTTCACAGACAGCATGCTAACAATCAGGTAAATAACTATATTTACTATTGGCTGATAAAGATGTTGTTAGAAAGATGAATAGTTCACTTACAACAGTTTAAAAGCCTAAATGTGTCTGGTCATCAAAGTGAGTGATTATCATAGAGCCGTCACAATTATATTTGTTTTAGTATTTTAAAAGGAAAGAGAAGACACAATCAGACGTTGATAATAATGCAGGAAAGTACTACACAGTTTGTAATAATTATTCAGGTGTCCACCAGGTCAATTTCTAGAAGAGGCCTAGTTGTTATTGAAGATTAACTTTATTGCTAAGTGCACAGCAGAACAAAATGATGTTGCATCCCTCTCACAAATGTAATAGAAAAAGGCTTTAAAACGTAATAACATCAGTTAATTATGTACATCACAGGTTAAAAGCAGTTACTAGACATAGTTTGTGTGTATATACACACTATCTGTCTGTCTGTCTGTCTGTCTGTCTGTCTGTCTGTCTGTCTGTCTATATATATATATATATATATATATATATATATATATATATATATATATATATATATATATAAAAGTCACTGGTTGTGTGTTGAGGGGGAATTACAGTGAGTTAAGAAGTCTGATTGCAAGTTATCAAATTAAACTTTATTTTTTGGACCCAGGGCCTCAATTCCCTCTTTGTGTGGGGACAGCGCATCTGACGAGCAGCAACAGCCCATCAAGCGACGGAGGATGCTGGGACCAGGAGAACAACAGAGGTTGGCTATAGAGGTAAGTTGTGATGTAATTGTCAGTGTTTCCCCCTAGAACTTTTTTCAGGCCTGGTAGTATGTAGCCAAAACCCTGAACAATCAGCACCTTGGTAATCATATACTTGAGTTGGACATAGGCATGTGTCAGTCAGGATCACTTGCATCAAAATAGCTTAATTGCAAATTAAAGCTGATGATGTATCTTTTACAGGTATGTGATACCATCCTGAGTCATGCCAAAGAGAGGTTCTCCTTCACCCAGCACCTCATCAGCGCAACACTATTGCACGGAGAGTTGTTCCCACAACACAGTGTGAAGTTCCCCGATACAGCGCTTGAAACAACCGTGGAGGCGCACCCCATGTTGAACAAGGCCAAGCTCAAAACCGAACTGTCCCTCATCTATGAGAACAGTGAGTTCAAGGATTGTAGTGGTGCAGTGCCCCTGTACCAGTTCTTCATGGAGAACAACCTTCAGAGCACTTTCACAGAGACTGCCAGCCTCCTCAAGATCCTCATCACCACACCCATGACAACTGCTGAGTCAGAAAGGTGCTTCTCTACACTGAAAAGGATCAAGACCTTCCTGAGAAACAGCATGACACAGGATCGCCTGAACGCTCTGGCCATGCTCTCCATGGAGAAGAAACTTGTCAGGGACATTCCTGACTTTAATCAAAGGGTCATTGAGAGGTTTGCCACTCAGAAGGACAGACGGGCAAAATTCCTGTACAAATAAGATGACAGACACACACACACAGAGCAGCTCTGGCCGCATGTTTCTTTGTATATAGTTGACCTTAGCATAAAAAATCCAGTTATATATGGTACTCTAGAAAGTCTTAATAGTGTCTTTGCTAATATTACTGTATATATGTTGTTTTGTATCAATTAATTGTTGCAGTTCTGGAGCACATTAACAATTAGTCACATTTAGTATGATCATAAAATACTGTATGCTATTCTTCCAGTCAAAGGTTTGAGTTCATCCACTTGATATCCATTTCTATATTATACATCCTTTTATACAGTGTAAGATTTCCTATAAACTTTATAATAATTTCATGTTATTGTCCACTTTCCACTCTGTTCTGACAGCATGCCTGTTGCGTTGCCTGTTTACTACCAATGGTGAAAAGTTCACTTTAAATGCAAATGAAAGGCTTGGGTTTGTGTAATATGTTTTTGTGTAAGAATGCCTCAACTTTTTAATATTGGCATTAAATAATTACTGAATGTTTCACTGAGCACTGCTGTCCTGCAGTTTGTGTTAAAATATATCGCGATGGTTACAGGAAAAAAAAAGTATGGCACAGCCCCACCGAGAATATTTTTCACCAGCCGCCACTGATGTAGATAGATAATATCAGTCATTAAAAAGACCCTGGCTGCGTCCCAAATGGCACACTATTCCCTATGACCTCTGGTCAAAAGCAGTGCGCTATATAGGGCACAATTTGGGATGCAACCCCTGTGTCTTTGGCTATGGGTCCAGAACAGCTTTTAACTAACCTCTATGACAGGGGTGTCAAACTCATTCTATGGAGGGCCGAGTGTCTGCTGGTTTTAGTTATTTTCTAAAACCGGTGCGGCGAGAAGCTGGCGAAGGGGGCGTTGGAGTCTGGGGTGAACCCAGGGCCCGGGAGCTGGTCCTGTGTCATCTGGAGCAGGCTGGGGGGCAGGCCCAGGAGGCCCTCAACATCCAGGAGGGTGGTGGTGTTGGTGGCGGAGGTGTTGGGGAGGGATACTGGTGCAGGTCTGGAGAGTTCAGCTTCCATGGGCTCCAATTCTTACATTGCAGTGGTTTGGGAACGAAAGCTCTTACGGCGTATCTTACATAACCAAGCTTCACATGCGTAGGTATTTGCTCTTAATCAAAAAACAACATGACCGACAAACTTTTTTATTTTTCTCCATTCACCAAGCGGGTCAGACACCGGGCACCAACCACACCAGGAATTATCTTCAGGTATTCAACCTGAACATCTGTCGTCACCCCTGAGATGACTCCTTTGACGGGTGCTCTAAGTTCAAAACACAAAACTTCTGTTGTCCGGATTCTTTTGAGGCCCACTCCAATCTTCCTCTGTTCTTCAGAAATACAATTAATCAAAATAAGACCACTCCTGTTCACGCATATTTCACAATTTGACACCTCAAATGGGTTTTCCTCATATGCATCCTTACTCAACAAACACATCCCAACAAGAAGCGATTCATTATTATACGTCTTCACCAAATTTACTCGAAGCGTAGTTTAATTCGAACTCAGCATCCACTTCCCTCCCTCCTCCAAGTGCTCCGCTAGTGCTGCTCTGCCAGAGATTTTGGAGAAAGGAGGAAATATGCATCCCATTGTGCAATGAATGGAGGAATGTATAACGCCCCACCCAAACTGTCGACCAATCGCGTTCACGTTGTCATGCTAAGTCACGCGGTTGCTAAGCTAATCGTCATGCAATCCCATCTCAAAGTCACGGTATGAGTCGAGAAACGTGCTTATTTTCCTCGAAAGTACGTAATGTCACAATTCCAAAGCTATACAATATTACATACTGTATAGCAAGTTAATTATCTCACATCTCGGAAAAGATTTGTAATGTTGTACTTCTTTTTGACAAAATTAATGCTAATGTTGGGTTTTTGAGCTAGCGCCCAATTGCCTCCCATTCACTCCTTGAAGGAGAGCTCACCTTGTCCCAGAATGCACCGCACGGCCCATTGACGTAGTATGGGCAATGTACACAATGGGCGTTAATACGATTTCAATGGAGTTTCCCCATCTCCTGGGACCTGTCCATCACCATTGTTAAGAAGTAAAAGAGAAACAACCCGACATGCCGACAGCAAAGGACGATTGACCTACAAAATAGGAGTCAGAGAAGGGCAGACTGCAGGATTCAAAGTGAAGGTTAGGGATCTTATCGGCGCATGTAAGCGAGTAATTTTAGATGATAACATCCCATTATATTTATGTTCAGCTTCCACGGCGGATTGTTCCTGGGCTCAGATGTTCAAACACACTTGGGGACGGGAATATGAAACTGGGCGAGACTGGACATCCAGATGGGGGATAAAAAATTATAAAGACGTCCAAAATTGCCAGGTGGAGATAGTAGTGACAATAGACAAAGTCAATAAAGAAGACATGAAAATAACTTACTGGGCTTGCGCGGACGAATATGGACGGGATACCTGTCGGCGATTACAATTGGTAGAAACCAAAGAGACGAAGTCCCCAGGTCCTGTCGTTAATCCATTAATAGCACCAACCAGAGTAGATCAGTCAAGGGATGACGGAGTCAATTCGACTAACCCGCCCACCATGAAAGATTTTCTCCTCCAAGAAAGGAACCAAGGGGAAGTAGAGGGCACCCCTAATGAAAACCTCTGGTTGAACTGGATGAATTACACCGCCAGGGCTTTGGGACAAACTAATTGTTATGCATGTTCCACTGGGCGACCAACCAGGTTGACTGCTCCAATGCCACAGGCAATGTTTTCTTGTGTGTTGGATTTGGGATCTAACCAAAGAGAGGTTAACTGTACAGGGATAGGGTTGGCGAGATTGAAAAATGCTGCTAACCCACCTAAGTTCACTCTAACTTCGGGGGAGTACCAGTGTTACAGACACAAGAATGGCACCAGGAATTTGGGAGATTTCAATGAATGTAAGTCAGTAGTTAATGTTACTGATCTGGGTTCAGAGGCACAGGGGAAAATACTAAATCTCACAGCCCCTGTAACCGATGTATGGTAGGCGTGTACCAGTAAAGGCTGTATATGGCAGACACTGCCAAAAGGGTGGCGAGGTATCTGCGCCCCAGTTCTACTGGTTCAGCCAGTCAGAATTAGTCACCAGAAACCAAGGAAGGGGTTACACAGACAAAGGAGGATTTTGAACCACAGAGTTCACAAAGAAAATAGGAGCTGCCTCCACTATTCCAGCACCATTTCAACATCATCAAATAACCTCTATGTGATGGGGGATTTGAAGGACTCAGGCGCAGGAGGGTAAATCACAGAATACATAGTTTATTCCGGAATACAGAGTTACGCAGAATTGCGTCAAACAGTCCAGTGCGCAAAAAAGGCACACTGGAACCAAACAGGCACACAGGGAAAATATACCCTGACAATACAAAATACACGGAGCTCAACCGAGCTACAGTCTCCTCACACTAAACAATCACCCACAAGGACAAGGGGGCAGAAGGAACACTTATACACGTACTAATGAGGGGATATGAACCAGGTGTGTGTAATAGACAAGACAAAACAAATGGAATGATGAGATGAGGAGTGGTAGTGGCCAGAGGTGGGTAGTAACGAGTTACATTTACTCCGTTACATTTACTTGAGTAAGTTTTTGAAAAAATTATACTTCTAGGAGTAGTTTTAAATCACTATACTTTTTACTTTTACTTGAGTAGATTTGTGAAGAAGAAACTGTACTCTACATTAGGCTACAATGAGGTCGTTACTTTTCTTTTTACCTCTTTGGTATTCTACGCGTCATTGTCTTTATCCCCCCGCATATGCCTTATTTTAATGTTTTATTTTGACAGAGAGAGAGAGACTTCCGCTAAGGCTCTACCACGTGACTGTGTTTCACCAATCAAACGTAGTTGTGCAGTCTCGTCACTTTACCATACTCAATCTCAGCGGCGGGACGGGTTGGCTTTACAGTCATAGCAACACAAAAATGTCAGAATTAGCCGTCGGCAATGCAGACACAGACGAGGAGGAACACCCGCACCCCTGGCCTCATATTGAAAGCATGTTTACCTTAGTAAAAGTGCGAAAGAACAGCTACATTATGCGGTGTCTTCTGTGTCTACCAAAACAAACGGACATTTCAGCATTCAAGAACTCAACATCTAACTTGAGGAAACATGTAGCGGTAAGTTTCCTAAATTAGTTTTTTTTTATGTGGATAGGCGAATGTTTGTCTTTTAGGTTACATATGTTTTAAACATTTTCATATATATATATATATATATATATATATATATCCACATTTGATGTGATAATAAGTCTCTTTTAATGTCTTGATCTCCCTGTAGCCTCACAGATTTTTTTTGTTGTCCACAGTGGATTCACCCCAACAAACTGGCAAAGTACACAGACTTACTAGAGAACCACAGAAAGCGTAAGTCCTCCTCTTTCAGTGATACTCTTGTGAAAAATGCAAAAATCACAGCCTTTGCTGCCCCAGGGCGGGTAACACAAGCAACGCTTGACAAGCTGATGCTACATTTTGTATGTGAGGCCAACCAACCATTTTCTGTGGTTGAGACGCCATCCTTCAATACTTTGATAGAAACCTTGCAACCTCATACAGTAATGACAAGGAAAACGTTATGCACAAGAATACAAGAAGCTGCAAAACACAAGAAGAGCATAATCATCAAAAAGCTGAGTGCTGTGAACTATGTTGCTAACGTAGCTACTTAGGTGTCACCTGTCACTGGATAGACAACACCTCACTGGAGAGGCACTCCACATTGGCTTGTAGACCTGTCAAAGGCTCGCACACGTTTGATGTCCTTGCTGCTGCATTAGAGGAAATACATTCTGAGTACCACATCAGGGAAAAAGTGACCAGGACGACAACAGACAGTGGCTCAAACTTCCTTTCGATTATATGGTGAGGAGAAAGAGGAGGAAGCCATCAATGTACAAGAGGAGAGTGACTCCACCCTTGATGATGCAACAGAAGATCAGAGTGAGTCAGAGGTGGAGTATCAAGATGTCTGCAATTCTGGATGACAACACAGGCCTTGAGTACCAACTTCCAAGGCACCAAAAGTGTGCATGCCATCTCCTCAATCTTATATCCACAGTTGATGCCACTGCTGCAGGAGGAGCTGCAAACGAAACCTACAAGAGGCTGTCTCGGTCTGCTTTTGCAAAATGTCATGCTCTTTGGAATAAAACCAGCAGGTCAACCATGGCTCATGAAACAGTGGAACGTGAATGCAAGCTGCAGTTTCTCCGACCCAATCAGACACACTGGAGCTCCCTGTTCCTCGCTGTAGAAAGGATTGTGCGCATTCACCGAGAGCAAGGAGAACAAGCAATTCGCAATGTCTGCACAGCATTAAAGATAAAGATGTAAGTTGACAAAATGTATATTTTGTTTTTAAAGAATAATAAAAGTAAATAAGCCTTGCTGATTAATGGGTGAATCCACTTGTCTCAAGTAACTACGTTTTCTTTGCATGGTGGTGTGACAATTGTGGATGACTTGAATGAAATATATATATATATTGTATTTAACATGTACAATGCATAATAAAGACATTGTACCAGAAATAGCTATAAGTAATTGTTTTATCGTTACATCTTTTATAGGTTCAATCCAGCTGAAAATGGGTTTTTGGTCGAGTATGCTGCTGTGATGAAGCCTGTTGCCATGGCCCTTAATATCCTCCAAGGGGAATCATCTGTGCATATGGGCCTCCTGCTGCCAACACTTTACCAGTTGTGGGACAAGTTGAAGAAGTTGGAGTCAACTTGCAAAATGTGTACACCTCTTGTTCACGCCCTGCAGCAAGGGATCCAGAAACGTTTTGGAGACGTCATGAAAGAGCCTGAGCTGATTGCAGCAGCAATAGTCCTACCAAGATTCAGAACATCCTGGACCACAGAGGAGAACATCTTAAATGCTGGTAAATATACTTGTTTATCAATTCAAATGTGAACCAGTAGACATTGACCTATATAACTCTGTATAATGTTACTGTCATTTAGGATTATAGTGTGTCAGTGACAAACCACAGGGTGGCAATATAGTTAGTGTGACTTTTTTTTGCTGACTTTTATTGTTAGATATTGGAACTGGAAGTAAACATAATGCCCGATCTACAACTACATCACTCTCCTCTAATGCCTTTTAGAGAACATGCATTCAGCTTAATTTGTGTTCTGGGATACTAGGCCTGCAATATTGTTTTATTTGGCCATCTATCATGGACTGGTGCTTTTTCAGTTGATGTGTACTGCTGCTCTTTTCCTCTGCTCAGTGAGATGTGCAGTGTGGCCTAATCACAGATCAGAGTATTCATTTCTAGGCACACAGAAAAAGGGCTGTTGCTTGCCATGCAATACAAAGGTACTGAGTAGGCCTAATCAACACCTATTGATTATTTTACGTTGACCGCTTCCTTCTGGTGTGCAGTTTTCTGTTCAGCATACCTGGTATGAAACGTTTGTGTGTTTCCTTCTGTTGTTCTGTCACTGTGGAGACACACACACAGTTTATGAGAGTTTATGGGCTGCCTCGTTCTAGTTCTGCCTGGTAAAAAAAAGTATAAAGGTTTGGAAATTTGTGTTACTTGTGCTTATTTATTTTTTATTTATTATTATTTAATTTTTTTATACTTGAATTTACCTGAATTATTTTAATTTAAGCTATTTTGTAATTCATTAAAGGTGATTATTTTTTATTTTTGTCTGTCTGATTGTTGTCTTGTGTTAAAAAATAAATCAGACGTTACTCAACAGTTACTCAGTACTTGAGTAGTTTTTTCACCAAGTACTTTTTTACTCTTACTCAAGTAATTATTTGGATGACTACTTTTTACTTTTACTTGAGTCATATTATTCTGAAGTAACAGTACTTTTACTTGAGTACAATTTTTGGCTACTCTACCCACCTCTGGTAGTGGCTAGAAGGCCGGTGACGACGAACGCCGAAGCCTGCCCGAACCAGGAGAGGAGGCAGCTTCGGAGGAAGTCGTGACACTCTGCGCTTAGTCTAATACAGAGACAACTACAAGATACCAAAAACAATTTTGGCCAATCAATGTAAGCTAAATATGATGTGGCTGTCCATGGTTCTGATTTCTGTGTGCGTGCGTGCAAGTAGAAAAACATGTTGACTCACCCTACTTGTAGAGAAACGCCAATGCCTTCCTCCTCTCTTTCATGTTGACGAAACGGTCTATCACTCTGTCATACAGTAAATGCTTAAATTTTTTGTGGTCCTAGGCTACCTGGCTAAAATGCTTGCTTGCTAGCCTAACTTCCATTAATGGGTAACGTTAGCTAGTTAACATTAGCCTTCTATATCTAGCTACATATTGAACTTCTGTCCTCTCAGGCCAGGGGCACAACAAGGTATGAATTAATAGTTGGATCAGAATCGCAGTTATAATCATTGGCCAGTACATAGAATTAAGTAAAACCACAAGTCCAAATCCCTATCTCCATCCATGGCTAATTTAGGAAAAGGCTTATTGTAGCTAGCTGGTTAGCTAGCCACCGGAGGACAACAACACAACAATTCAAGTTTTTCTGTCAATAAAGTATGCTCTCAATGGGATTTGATAGGAGAGGCACCAAATCCAAGCTGGCTTCCTTTGACACTTTTTGGTGCGCAAGGACCATTCACAGTTGAGCTTGCTCAGTTTAGCTCAACGCTGATTGGCTAATTATTTTATACTTTTTTTGTGAAGGGAGACCAGATGCTTTCTGGCTTCCCTTGCCTTCAATGCTACAGGCGGCAACAATGTCATACTCGTTTGGACCAGACAGCATCAGATAGATGGCCTACACATAGAGAGACAGGGGGGCTCTGTTACGCTCGCTCGGATGCTTTCTCCTGTGAGATACTTTCAGCCTCTTGTGATTTGAAGGACAATTATGAAACACAGAGAGACAAAAGATACATTTAGTTTTTTTATCGGTCAATTTTTGGGGGAAGCCTGGCTTCCCTTGGCATCCATGAATACTTTCCACTGACTACAGGTGGAGATGGGGAATATGCCATTGTAGATTAGGAGACAGCAGCTGGCAATTATTGGGTCAACCTACAGGGACATGGGGTGTCTCTTCCCGTGAAAGGGATTTTACAGGCATGCTGGGAACATGAGCGAGGACAGAACACGAGCTTTGGGTGGGGGGGTAATACCCATGCGAGGGAGATGGGACTGTATGGAAGTGAGTTTAGTCCAACGGTAGCTATTCTTGTGAACTCACCATGGCTACTCCCACCTCCAGTAGTTGATCTAGATGTGTTGGAGAGACTACGTAAAGATAGGGAGGGTGTTGATCCATCTGATTTGTTTAATAGACGTCTGGATACTGTGTATCAGGATTTTGTGGCCATTTACACAGATGGTTAAAAAGTTCCAAGGACAGGACGTACTGGGTCAGTATTTGTAGTGCAGGAATGTGGGGTGGCAGTCAGGAAACGTATTACAGATAATCTGGCGGTAAATACGGCGGGGCTGATGGCCATACTGGCCTTGCAGTGGGTGGAGGAAGTCAAGCCAGACAGTAGTTATTTGCTCTGATTTATGTGCAGTGTTTGAGTCTGCAGTCCTTTAGCTCACTTAGCAGACAAGACCTGCTTTATGACGTACTACAAACCCATGGCAGGGTTAGACAGATGGGTATACAGACAAGATTGACTTGGGTCCCTTTATACTATTCCAGGTATTCCTTAAAGAGGTAGGGTTTCAAGTGTCTCCGGAAGGTGGTCAGTGACTCCGCTGTCCTGGCGTCGTGGGGGAGCTTGTTCCACCATTGGGGTGCCAGAGCAGCGAATAGCTTTGACTGGGCTGAGCGGGAACTGTGCTTCTGTAGAGGTAGGGGAGCTAGCAGGCGTGGGAAGTGGGAATGAGGCTGAGATCCAGTATGAGGGAGAAGTGGATACAGAAAATTAGTTAAAATAGTATACTAAGTATACTAACGTCATCATATACAGTGTACATTTTTTGTTATATTTTTTAAGAGAAACGGGGCTGGCAGGTAGGATTTAGTTTCTCTCCTTCTCTGGCTCACACTCCAGTACAGTTGGTGGCGGTAATGCACCATAACGTTGGATGCCAACTGCCGAAAACCCCACCGAAGAAGAAGAGTCCACAGAACGCTGCGCAGAACTCAGACAAGTCAGGGGACATACGGTTGTCAGCTGTCAGTGCACTTTACAGCCTGGTAAGTTTAATTCCGTTGGCTACTTTACTTGAAATATCATGTGTTCAGGAACATTTTATTTAAAAAAAAACTAAAATCATGAAGGCCTAATACAGATACAGCTGGCCACGTCACTCGAGCAAATAATGTAATAATGTATCTATTAAAAAGGGGGAACGGTAAGGTTAGCTTGAAAATAAAGTACATAATGACTTCGCGCAAAGTTAGTATCTTCAAAACCCAAATATTTAAATAAATGTAAGCATGTAGCTGCACCACGGAAGCAAAGATTGTCAGTAAGTTTCGTTTTACTGACGCATTTCGCTCTCCAGAGTGACGCACATAAACTGGATTACCGTTCTCCCTGCAAAAACATGCAGTTTTGTGACTATCCTTTTGTTTAGCACTCTAGTTAAGTACAACTTTTTTTCAAAGCATTGCAACCACCTTGGAAAATAACTTATTTTTATATTATTATTTATACCAGCATTTCATTTCAAAGTTTACACAAATATTGTTATGTTGATACAGAGTGTTGCTGGCCTTTTACTCCACCGATTCCATTGGCCACAATGCAATACACTGTATATGAATTACATACTGGTTTATAGAGAGAAAACCACTATTATTTGTGCCGATGATCCCCAAGTTTTCACCATCATTTTAAAGCCCTAGTTATTTTGTTGCTTTTGTAACCGGTGTGAAATGACTAGGTAGTTAGTCGTGCTCGCTAGTAGCGTTTAAATCAGTGATGTCACTCACTCAGATCTTGAAGTAGTTATTTCCCTTGCAAGGGCCGCGGCTTTTGTGGAGCGATTGGAATTAAACGAATATGTCCATGATTTTAAAGTCAACCCTGTTACGTGAACTAAACTCTAATTTTAATATGGTGAAGCTATTCCTTAAAAAATAAACATTGGCCATCTAATAGTCAAATCATAGTTAAAAGCAGGTGAGCTGGTTCTACTCGTTTTGGCCATTTTCTGGTGTTTTGTGTTGGAAAACTGAGTGGGTCGAGAATAACACGTCAACCCTGTTACCCATAGATAGACAGGATGGAAATGTTTTCACCATTTAAAAAAATAATTTGTGAAGCTTTCATTCAATTGCCACTCCCTGTTGCATACAACAAGCCTCCATTTCCCCTGTCACAAGGATTTATGGCTGATAAAAAAAATGATGAAATCGTCAACACTTATGGTCAACTCTGTTACTTTTTGTCACAAAAAAAATGTCAGCTAAATAAAAATGTTCCCACAAAGTTGCACTACTCCAAAGGCATCTAATTGGTGGAACGACCCCAATATTGTGAACATACCAATAGCTATACCAAGTGGCCTTTATTTTTTGTACACTTTTTAAAACATAAATAGGCTTATAAGCACAATATAAATGGCAACTGATTACAATTTAATATCTTTAGAATGAGTTATCAACATTGCAATGTTTTGAAATGTGGGCTTTTATTTTGAAGGTTTCTTTATTACCATACAATTGTGACGTCATCATTTGTGCTGTTGGCAGAATAGTAGTTTAAACAGAATACTCCCAGACAACACAGCAGCAGCCAGTTGTAGTTCCATCATGGCCGAGGAGATGTTTTCCCTCATGAGTCTCGAAGACGAACTGAGCTGTAGCATCTGCCTCTGTGCTTTCGACTGCCCGGTGACAATTCCATGTGGACACAACTTTTGCCAAGAGTGTCTCTTAGAAACCTGGAAAGACAACTACAGCTGTCCACAATGCCGGACCCACTTCACCACCAAACCAGAGCTGAAGAAGAACACCGTCCTCAGCACTGTTGTGGAAACGTTCAAAATGAAGTCTAATAAAAGCGACCTCCCCAATGAGATGGGCGACTTATCCAAATGGGATGCGGTCAAGATGGAGCCCAAAGAGGTGGTTATCTTGTGTGACACCTGTATGGAAGCCAAAGCATTCAAGACCTGCCTCACCTGTATGGCGTCGTTCTGCGTTGAGCATGTGAGGCCTCATCAGGAGAACCCGGTGTTTGGTGCGCATCAGCTGAACGAGCCTCTGGGCGACCTGCGCGAGCGTATCTGCTCCGACCACCACAAGCTGATGGAGTTCTACTGTGTCCAACATGGCCGCTGTATCTGTGGTGTCTGTCTGCAGCAGGTGCATAAAGGCTGTACCTTCTCCACCCCTGACGAACAACGGTCACTGCAAGAGGTACGTTTACAAGAAATGTCAATACACCCCATCTACTGTCAGGCATACAGTAGTGTTGTGCCAGCCCAGTGCCCCCAAGTAGTGAATTGCAACCTCTGCTTAGAGGTCTGGACCTTTTTATAAGGGAAGGGGATACCAAAGATTTGTATAACTAACACAAGATAGACCAGAGCCTGTCGTTTCAATGGGAGCAAATTAATCATAGTGGGAAAAACAATCAAGGAGGTGGGCAGACCCAAGCATGAGCTAGTGAGATCCTATTGGCTCGTTGCAGCATTTATTTGCATATTTCCATTAGGGAACGCCTACTCTGAAGTGTGTGTGTACAATAACTCAGTTCACATTTCCTTCTAAACAACACCGTTTTTAGAAACTTTGACAAAAGTTAGTCTACAAAACCCAGTCCACTCTGTTATAGATTCTAGTTTTTGAAACTGAATGTTGGCCAAAATCTACCACTGCCGGCCCCTGGGCATCCTCTAATCACCTTATTTGGTAGTGAGTGGAAACTCTAACCGGATGCTTCACATGTAATCGAAGTCCACGTCATCAGTGCCCAGGGAGCAGTTGTTGTTAGGGGTAAACTGCCTTGCTCAAGGGCAGAACGGCAGATTTTTCAACCTTGCCAGCTCAGGGATTCAAACCACCTTTCGGTTATTGGCACAACGCTCTTAACAGCTAGGCTACAGGCGTAAAGGTCACTGGTTCAAGCCTCAGTACTGACTGTTTACCCTATTTTGCTACAGAAGTGATCACTGTAATCCTAAAAGAAAACAAGTTAAACCATCTTAAGAGTTAGAAATGTTTATTTATTTGGTTGAAAATCATATTTATTCATATCTCATTCAGTCTGATTTGAGGGGCAAGTTAAGTCTGCTGGATGGAAAGATTGACAAGAACCAGACGGTCATCTCTCAGATGAGGGAGCAGCAGAGCAAGTTGAAGGTGAGCTATCACTTTTTAAACAAAGGACTCTAGAAAAATGTATTAAAAACAACTGCTGTATTCACTAAGAAGTAATCAATATATAAAGCAGTTTTGAAAGCTTTGAGCATCTGGAACAACTAAATATCGAACACCCACAGTAAGAGCTGTGTGAGATGCTATGAGAGATCCATTTGAGAACTCCACGTATACTTTGTGTCCATCTCCTTCAGGACTCTGCAACCAGCAGGAAGAGAGCCCTGGAGGACGAGTACCGCCAGATCCGGGAGCTGCTGGACCGTGACGAGCGTGAGGCTCTGAACACGGTGGACCGCGAGCAGGAGAGCGGTCAGACCAAACTTCAGAACCTCATAAAGAAGTTCAACCAGAACATTGAGAAGCTTAGCGCAGCAAAAGACGGCGTCAATAGCCTGCTCAGTCAGACTCAGACCCTGGCGTTCCTACAGGTGAGCGCAGTGTAGCGGAGGTGGTTTCAGTGAACTGCTCTCACTCAGGTGATGAGAAACCTTGCCTGAAAGCGGAAGACTTGCGTCAGCTCTCGGCCTTAGCTCAGTGGGCTAACACAGTCTTGAAATTACGATATTGACTATAATGTATCTTATTGTTGGTTTTTACATTTTACTTTGGGACAGGCCTCAGTTGACATGCCGTCAGTGGTGGCCTTTGACCCCTATACCCCGACGGTCAACCTGGACTCTAAGGCCGTGGCAGGCTGGCATGCCTACTCTGCAGTCCTGAGGGAGCATCTCACACATGTACTGAAACAGCCTGTAGAGGCCAGACTGCAGATACTCAAACCAGGTGTGTGTTTGTGTGTGTATACAAGTGTATGAAACATGCTTATGGGCAGCATTTTTATGATGCCTTGTGATATTTAATTTAATTCCAGAACTTTGCATGGACATGTTCGACAATGGTGAGTTTTATATTGGAGAGCAATAAGGGATCAAACAATGAGTCCAATTAGTCAATAATTCACAATACAACATCATATCCCTCAAATTGGTTACCAATCTGGTGGTGTGAGGTGTTTGCTTTCCAGATTCCAAGCATTATACTTAGGAGAATACCTAACTGAAATAGTCACCACTAGCCGGCCTCCGCCCAGTACCCTGCCCTGAACTTTAGTCACTGTTACTAGCCGGCTACCACCCAGTACTCAACCCTGCACCTTGGAGACTGCTGCCTTATTTACATAGTCATTGAACACTAGTCACTTTAATCATGTTTACATACTGTTTTACCCACTTCATATGTGTATATACTGTATTCTAGTCAAGGCCTATCCTATTTAACTACGGCTGTAAATACCATTTCTATTCATAATGCCTATACACACCATCATATACTAAGTATACAAACCATTAAGAATATCTGCTTTTTCTATGACAGACTGACCAGGTGAATCCAGGTGAAAGCTATGATCCCTTATTGATGTCACTTGTTAAATCCATTTCAATCAGTATTGATGAAGGGGAGGAGTCAGGTTAAAGAAGGATGTTTCAACCTTGAGACATGGACTGTGTGTGTGTACCATTCAGAGGGTGAATGGGCAAGACAAAAGATTTGTGCCTTTGAACGGGGTATTGTAGTAGGTGCCAGGAGCACCGATTTGAGTGTCAAGAACTGCAACGCTGCTGGGTTTTTCACACACCGCAGTTTCCCATGCGTGTCAAGAATGGTCCACCACCCAAAGGACATCCAGCATACTTGAAACACCTGTGGAATGCTTGACACCTTGTAGAGTAGGGATGGGCATGATGTCATAGATTTAAAAAAATTAAAAAGTGCCAGGCACGTCTTTCTCCATGCGCACAATTCATGCTCATTCATTGTTTTCATGGTGTGAATTGTTTGTCAATGTTTATGAAACCCTCGCTATATATCAAAAGTATAACCAGTAGTAAATGTAGGCTACCGTTAATCATTGCCATTTCCCCATTAATCTAGAATGTTTGGTTATGGTAATTACTGTTTATTCAATGTATTAATACTGCATACCGTTCTCATTCTCGTAGTGTACAGGTTGTTTGGAGAGCTCACAAACTAATGTCTGTTTTGTCATAGAAATAATGTAACCAGCTACATTTCCTAATCTGTTTTTCTTGAAGTTAATCTAGCATTTTACCAGAGAAAAAGAGACTACACATTAGAGCGCTGTCGGTTGATAAATGCCAGTTGGTGAATTCTCATCTGAGTGGATAAGTGCAACTGAAGAACATAATGAGTCTGATGCCGAGCAGAAACTACAACTAGCTCCGTGACAAATCAAATCAAATGTTATTTGTCACGTGCCGAATACAACAGGTGTAGACCTTACCGTGAAATGCTTACTTACAAGCCCTTAACCAACAATGCAGTTCAATAAATAGAGTTAAGAACATATTTACTAAATAAACTAAAGTAAAAAATGAAAAGTAACACAATAAAATTACATAACAATAACGAGGCTATATACAGGGGGCACCGGTACCGAGTCAATGTGGGGGGGTACAGGTTAGTCGAGTTGGTTGTACATGTAGGTGAGATGTTACCCCACTCTTCCACCAAGGCACTTGCAAGTTCCTGGACATTTCTGGGGGGAATGGCCCTAGCCCTCACCCTCCGATCCAACAGGTCCCAGACGTGCTCAATGGGATTGAGATCCGGGCTCTTCGCTGGCCATGGCAGAACACTGACATTCCTGTCTTGCAGGAAATCACGCACAGAACGAGCAGTATGGCTGGTGGCATTGTCATGCTGGAGGGTCATGTCAGGATGAGCCTGCAGGAAGGGTACCACATGAGGGAGGAGGAGGTCTTCCCTGTTACGCACAGCGCTGAGATTGCCTGCAATGACAACAAGCTCAAGCCGATGATGCTGTGACACACCTCCAGACCGTGACGGACCCTCCACTTCCAAATTGTTCCCGTTCCAGAGTACAGGCCTCAGTGTAACGCTCATTCCTTCGACAATAAACGTGAATCCGACCATCACCCCTGGTGAGACAACCGCGACTCGTCAGTGAAGAGCACTTTTTGCCAGTCCTGTCTAGTCCAGCGACGGTGGGTTTGTGCCCATAGGCAACGTTGTTGCCGGTGATGTCTGGTGAGGACCTGCCTTACAACAGGCCTACAAGCCCTCAGTCCAGCCTCTCTCAGCCTATTGCGGACAGTCTGAGCACTGATGGAGGGATTGTGTGTTCCTCGTGTAACTCGGGCAGTTGTTGTTGCCATCCTGTACCTGTCCCACAGGTGTGATGTTGGGCTGTACCGATCCTGTGCAGGTGTTGTTACACGTGTTCTGCCACTGCGAGGACGATCAGCTGTCCGTCCTGTCTCCCTGTAGCGCTGTCTTAGGCGTCTCACAGTACGGACATTGCAATTTATTGCCCTGGCCACATCTGTTTCTTCTGGTGTTTTTCAGAGTCAGTAGAAAGGCCTCTTTTAGTGTATGAAGTTTTCATAACTGTGAACTTAATTGCCGTCTGTAAGCTGTTAGTGTCTTAATGACCGTTCCACAGGTGCATGTTCATTTAATTGTTTATGGTTCATTGAACAAGCATGGGAAACAGTGTTTAAACCCTTTACAATGAAGATATTTTGATTTTCATGAATTATCTTTGAAAGACAGGGTCTTGAAAAAGGGACGTTTCTTTTTTTGCTGAGTTTATATTATTATTTTGTGACGTTTTTTTCTCGGCTGATAGGGCACACAGCATTTTTTATGAAGGCAAGCCGAAGTTCGGAGCCAAAGTCACGCCCCTTCGTCAGTGATTGGTCAACGATAGGGATTCTGCAAAGTCTTTGTTGTCATTCAACGAGGGACTACTTATTCTTGCACATTTTGTTAATTGAAAAATACTGAACCAAACATCTTAGTTAGGTATAAAATTGCGAGACTAAGATCGTCGACAAAGACGTCAAAATTAATGAGATTTCTTAAATTATCTTAGATTAATTCTGACTGGCTACGGCGTCTCAAAATGGACAAACAGTACTATTGTTGCTTTTTTCTCGTTTTTTTTTTCAAGCAAAGGTCTTACGGGAATATGCAAGCACACTCGTTTGGTTAGGCTAGCCAAGTTTGGCTAGGCGCCAACCGAACTGAAGCAAGCTGACCCCTTAACACAGCTCATAATGGTTTCAATGAGTGATTCTCAAATGGCGTGCAACTCAATATTATGACGGTGTTCTTAATGTTTTGTACACTGTGTATACATCTATATTTCGGACTCTGACATTGCTCGTTCTAATGTTTCTATTTTTATTTTTGAGATTAGCGTGTATTGTTATTACTGCACTGTTGGAGCTAGGATCACCAGCATTTCGCTACACCTGCAATAACATCTGTTAAATATGTGTACATGACTAATAACATTTGATTTCTTCCCAACAGCTGAGAGGTTTGCTCCTCCTCTGCTGCCAAATTTCTATGAAATGGGTGAGTGCCGTTATGCCCTCGTCTTTATAATAACTACATAATAACTCCTGCTGGCATACAGTAGCGGTTGTAACATTGCAGAAACGTATGGCTTTTGTCTGGCTAAATTGTACATCCACAATAGTTTGTGAAATAAGTAATACACTCGTTGTGGTGATCACTCATATCCTAATCACAACCTTGGGCACTGTATTTACTTTGATACAGTGTGACACTATCTTAAGTTTCATCTGGTCTTTGTTTCAGGAGGCATGCCATCACCAGGTCATCCAAGACTGCCTAGATCCCACAGCCCAGGAGCTCCTCTCAGGGCAAACCAGAAGAAGAAGCCTCCACAAGATTCAAACCGAGAGAGAAGTAGGCTATTACAAGATGGGCCGTTGTGGCCTTGTACCCTGATAAAGATTGCCTTGTAGTGTCTAGGTACATTCTACCAAGACACTATATTGAACCATTCAACAAGCATAGAATATGATACTCCGACTAGGTCTCTCCATTTCCTTATCGGACCAGACAAAAACAGGAAAAATACAGCTTGTCCTCTTCATTCAGATACATCCGTGACATGGATGGTTCAAAAACCAGCTAGCAGATTATTGTTATACTGTCAGTAAAGACTTACTACGACTCTATTTACACCTCTAAAGGGTTAACAATGACCCAGAGTTACTTTTTTGATCCTACAAGTCTCTCAACCGGACTTCAATGCCTTTTCTCGCTTTCAGAGTCAGACAAGAAATGAGATCACAAGGAAGGGAAAGAACATACGGCTGACAGTGAGAACTGATTTTTCAGTGTATTTATGTGTGTTTAGTTCAATAACTGCCAAGCTCAGATAACAGGTGTGGTGTGCTGTGCATGGCATGTGTCAAGTAACATCACAAGTTAAAATGTTATTTGTTTATGATCTTGTTTAACAGGCTAACGGCTGTTCAGACTGTTCTGCAAACCTTAGCTGGATAGAGCGCTTAAAGGGATATTTCAACATTTTGTCAAATAAGCCAATTTTGGCAATTGAGCACGCTAGATGCTCCCATAGACTTTCAGTCATTGCGCTACTGCTAGTTAGCAATCACGCCAGAAACGACTTTCAACTTCTTTCAAACTGCACGCAGACACTAAAAATGGTATCAATGAGTTCATCGGACTCTGGGTACGTAGAAAAAAGGGGCTTAATTGCCAAAATGTTGAACTATCCCTTTAACCTACATGCCTTTAGGCAGCAGCTGACTTATACAATATTGGGTAAAAGTACTGCCTGCCATCATTGGATATGAAAATATATTCTAAGTTAATTGTTTGTCTTCCATCAGGAAATCCCCAAAAGCCACTTAATGCTCCCAGAGAGTCCGCCTCTCCTGTTCCACACACACCAAGGGAGCACCCCAGAGGAGCCTCAGCAGAACCCAGACCCAGGAACAGGGAGAACCCAGGTAGAACTGTTGTTCATGCAAAAAATCTCTATACATGTGGAAATGTTGCTTAAAATCATATTCTCTGCTAAAGCAGCTGAATTCCATAACTGAGCCTCCAATGACAAACTTGAATGCAATTCTGGATACTTGTCACAACTGGGGGGTATTCCAGAAAGATGGTTTAACAAATGTAGGATTCCCTGAACATATCCGGCTTCTCTTAACCAAATTAGGTAGTCCGTGATTTCTTGGTTCCAGAACGGCTGCTTCTCGTTTAAGTAATTATTACATTTACATTTTACATTTTAGTTATTTAGCAGACGCTCTTATCCAGAGCGACTTACAGGAGCAATTAGGGTTAAGTGCCTTGCTCAAGGGCACATCGACAGATTTTTCACCTAGTCGACTCAGGGATTAGAACCAGCGACCTTTCGGTTACTGGCACAACGCTCTTAACCACTAAGCAAATTGCGGATTGGTTGATCCGACAACTGGCGCGTGCACACAACATTCAAAAAGGTCCTTATGTTGATGACAGAAAGAAACTATAGGTATGGAGTCAAAGGCCAGAGCCCAATATTTCACAAGTCTAGAACAAGAAACTATTGTAACATATCTTCACATATTGGCTGGCAGACAATTGCAGACCGAGTAAATGATTAAGTGAAGTGGCACGATTCCAATATCTAATAGGCCTAGCTTACACACATGGGTGATTAGTAATAATGCTTTCACTTTATAGAGCACTTTTATTGTAACGCTGGTGATATTCGTGTAAAGGCTATCGCCTAATATGTAAGTTGTAGTAGCCTATGTCACAATTGCAATGGTAGGCCCATTCCATAGCCTATGTAGGATTAACAACATTGGCAACAATGTGTTCTATGTTTATTGGTAACACCAATGATGTTTGCAAAATCTGCGGGATGAATTAGGCTATTTATCATTTTTAGCATGTTGCTTATGTTTATTAATTTGAGATTAGCAAAGCATCACAGCCTACTGTACCTGCAATTCTGTAAAATACCTCCTTGATTATACGGACAGCTTGATGGCCAGGGAATGCAACAAAGACATACAATCTCTAATGCAAGGCAGACTCTTCTTACGGCTCTACGCACAGTTGCCTTGCCAAATCGTTCAGCATCGCCCTCATTGTACAGGAAACTTCCAATGGCCAAAAAAAGTAATACAGTTTGTCGGCCTATAGCAGTAAAGGCGAAACCACGTTGGATTACATTGGCTATGTACAGGTTGAGTAAATTGGCCAGATCTGATTGATTGTGCGGAAAAACGATAACGATCCAAAAGAGAACCTTCTGAATGATCTAGTCGAGGTCCAATAATGTGTTCCCTTTGTAATGCACTGCAAACAACGCAGGCTCTGATGTCAATTGGATTTTCCGCCATAGTGACGGACAACAATCTGATTGGCGGAGAAGCCCAGTCTTTATTCACCAGGACAGGCTAAGATCAAGTTAACCTCTTAGGTAGCAGGTTTGCTTCAGAGCATTCGTTGCTATGGTTGATCAGGCTATAGGTAGAGTTCTCTTTCTGGAACCGGAAATTCTGAGTTTGCTCAAATTCTAGTTTGACAGATCTCGCCAACTCTCTAATACGGCTTTCTGGAGTACCCCTCTGGTTTATCAAAGTCACCTATGCACTCTACAAAACCAATGTCATGACATTTTTCTTACAGGACCACCAAGTGTTCCCCCAAGTATCACGTCTGCAGCAAAACGAAATGACCTTCTACAATGTAAGTTCACGAGTGTTACGAAACCACTTCGCAAACCGACTGGCTCAATCTAGGGAAGCTAGGATGGGCTATACATTTGCCAGAAGATACCGACCCTACCATTACGCTTGTTTACACTGAGCTGCACTGGGGCCGGAATGTAATCATGGTTACATTAAGACACTGGAGCCGGCGTAAGATATGGGACGGAAAACGTACCTCGATGCAGGGATAGGATATGCCACTGTGCTCCAAATGTTACCTTTATCCACACTGCTCCATCGAGAAGATTTAAATACTGTTTGTTTTCTTGGAAAACTGGCCTTTTTGTCCTCATACAAGCCAGCAGTAGCCACCGCAGCCATTTTGGAATGGTAGTGTCAGCCAATCAGCTCCTTTGTTGTTCAACGTGACGTGCCATTCCATAATGGCTGCTGTGGTTAATTCTAGCTAGCATGAGGATGAAAAGGGCTAGCAGTATTTCCATCTTCTCGATGGAGCAGTGTGGATTAAGGTAAAATTTGGAGTACAGTGGCATATCCCATTCCTGCATTAAGGTACGTTTTCCGACCCTTATCTTGTGCCGGCTCCATGGTGTCTTAATGTAACCAAGATTGCGTTCTGACCCCAATGCAGCTCAGTGTAAACAAGCGTAACGGTAGGGTCGGAATCTTCTGGCAAGCTACAAGTCTGTATCCTCTGAGTGTGTTCAGTCGTGGTCAAAAGTTTTGAGAATGACACAAGTATTGGTCTTCACAAAGTTTGCTGCTTCAGTGTTTTTAGATATTTTTGTCAGTAGTTACTATGGTATACTGAAGTATAATTACAAGCAATTACACCTGCCTGCTGCCATTCCTGAGCAAGCTCTGCACTGGTGGTGCCCCGATCCCGCAGCTGAATCAACTTTAGGAGACGGTCCTGGCGCTTGCTGGACTTTCT
>NW_025535055.1:0-124579 GCF_020615455.1 Coregonus clupeaformis
AAAACCGGGGCACAAACTCTGCTGTTGTTGAAATAAGTGTGGTTTTTAAGGGGCATTCTACTGATACTTCTATACTTGATTATGTTGTTCTGTACTGAAAGGAATCTGCGATTGCTCCATGCATTTTTGTGACTTCTACAATTAGTGGTATAGAGGCCTAGCCATTAAATCTTGGAGAATATAGCCTAACTTATAAATGCCCAATGAGCTTAGTTCAACTGTCATACCCAATGATTTATATACATACCCAACAGTGACCGATAGGGGGCGTGTGTGTTGTAGCTACCGTACCGCCGTCTTGGCACTCCCCCACCGTTGAAAAATATTTTGGAAACTATAGAAATGCATTTATTCATGTCTACATTTTGTTTTTTGCCAAATGTATTCTAGTTACATACACATTCATGCATACTTTAAAAAATATATTATTGGGCTAAACATAAAAATGTAAAAAATCTATAAAAACATTTTCCTTAAAGTATAATTTTTTAGAGATGACTAATGTTACTGCTCCCCACTACAGCAATAACATACTTTAAATACACGTCATTCTGTCCTTGAAACATTTTTAATTGAAATACTGTTGAATTCCATTCGATACCTTTTGGAGGACTGCTCCTACTGGGGAGAGACAAAATGGCCGACTCGTGGCTTCAAAGCCTGTTAATGGCCAATTCATAGCATCTTTGCAATCCAGGGTTTATATACATCATTGATCCCCATCAAAACCCCAAATATTAAGTTTGATTTACTCCATTGTTTTTTAAACAATTTAGGCGTAATTGTAAACAGACTCAAAACAGGGTTAAAACTATCATTTTGATCTCATGCAGGTCGGTCCTTACATCCATAACTCTGTCATGAATTTGAGGGGATTCATTTCTCCAACTACGTCCCTCAGCTTTATACCAAAGAGTGGCAGGGTGCCGCTTTGTTGTTGTTTGAACTGCACATTGCCCCTTTAGTTCTAGTAGCCTACCAAATAACAATAATGTACACTTAAAGTGTATCCTATAGACTAGTCATATCCATTAGGTTAATAAATGTATCCTATATGACTAGTCTATTTATCCATTAGGTCTAATAAATGTATCCTATATGACTAGTCTATTTTATCATTAGGTCTAATAAAGTATCATACTGACTAGTATTTATCATTAGGTCTAATAAATGTATCCTATACTGACAAGTTATTTTATCATTAGGTCATAATAAATGTATCCTATACTGACTAGTCTATTTATCATTAGGTTAATACATGTATCCTATATGACTAGTCTATTTATCATTAGGTCTAATACATGTATCCTATACTGACTAGTCTATTTATCATTAGGTCTAATAAATGTATCCTATACTGACTAGTCTATTTATCCATTAGGTCTAATAAATGTATCCTATACTGACTAGTCTATTTATCATTAGGCTCTAATAAATGTATCCTATAGGACTAGTTATTTATCATTAGGTCTAAAAATGTATCATATGATAGTCTATTTGTCCATTAGGTGAATAAGATATAAGTATATCATTAGGTCTAAGTACATGTATCCTATACTGACGAGTCTATTTATCATTAGTTAATAAATGTATCCTATACTGACTAGTCTATTTATCATTAGGTCTAATAAATGTATCCTATACTGACTAGTTTATTTATCTATTAGGTTAATAAATGTATCCTATATGACTAGTTATTTTATCATTAGGTCTAATAATGTATCCTATATAGTCATTATCATTAGGTTAATACATGTATCCTAAGACTATATATCATTAGGTAATACATGTATCCTATACTGACTAGTTATTTATCCATTAGGTTAATAAATGTATCCTATACTGACTAGTCTATTTTATCATTAGGTCTAATACATGTATCCTATACTGACTAGTCTATTTATCCATTAGGTCTAATACATGTATCCTATACTGACTAGTCTATTTATCCATTAGGTCTAATAAATGTATCCTATACTGACTAGTCTATTTATCCATTAGGTCTAATACATGTATCCTATACTGACTAGTCTATTTATCCATTAGGTCTAATAAATGTATCCTATACTGACTAGTCTATTTATCCATTAGATCTAATAAATGTATCCTATACTGACTAGTCTATTTATCCATTAGGTCTAATAAATGTATCCTATACCGACTAGTCTATTTATCCATTAGGTCTAATAAATGTATCCTATACTGACTAGTCTATTTATCCATTAGGTCTAATACATGTATCCTATTACTAGTCTATTTATCCATTAGGTCTAATACATGTATCCTATACTGACTAGTCTATTTATCCATTAGGTCTAATACATATATCCTATACTGACTAGTCTATTTATCCATTAGGTCTAATAAATGTAACCTATACTGACTAGTCTATTTATCCATTAGGTCTAATAAATGTATCCTATACTGACTAGTCTATTTATCCGTTAGGTCTAATAAATGTATCCTATACTGACTAGTCTATTTATCCATTAGGTCTAATAAATGCATCCTATACTGACTAGTCTATTTATCCATTAGGTCTAATAAATGTATCCTATACTAGTCTATTTATCCATTAGGTCTAATAAATGTATCCTATACTGACTAGTCTATTTATCCATTAGGTCTAATAAATGTATCCTATACTGACTAGTCTATTTATCCATTAGGTCTAATAAATGTATCCTATACTGACTAGTCTATTTATCCATTAGGTCTAATAAATGTATCCTATACTGACTAGTCTATTTATCCATTAGGTCTAATAAATGTATCCTATACTGACTAGTCTATTTATCCATTAGGTCTAATAAATGTATCCTATACTGACTAGTCTATTTATCCATTAGGTCTAATAAATGTATCCTATACTGACCAGTCTATTTATCCATTAGGTCTAATAAAATGTATCCTATACTGACTAGTCTATTTATCCATTAGGTCTAATAAATGTATCCTATACGACTAGTCTATTTATCCATTAGGTCTAATAAGTGTATCCTATACTGACTAGTCTATTTATCCATTAGGTCTAATAAATGTATCCTATACTGACTAGTCTATTTATCCATTAGGTCTAATACATGTATCCTATACTGACTAGTCTATTTATCCATTAGGTCTAATACATGTATCCTATACTGACTAGTCTATTTATCCATTAGGTCTAATAAATGTATCCTATACTGACTAGTCTATTTATCCATTAGGTCTAATACATGTATCCTATACTGACTAGTCTATTTATCCATTAGGTCTAATACATGTATCCTATACTGACTAGTCTATTTATCCATTAGGTCTAATAAATGTATCCTATACTGACTAGTCTATTTATCCATTAGGTCTAATAAATGTATCCTATACTGACTAGTCTATTTATCCATTAGGTCTAATAAATGTATCCTATACTGACTAGTCTATTTATCCATTAGGTCTAATAAATGTATCCTATACTGACTAGTCTATTTATCCATTAGGTCTAATAAATGTATCCTATACTGACTAGTCTATTTATCCATTAGGTCTAATAAATGTATCCTATACTGACTAGTCTATTTATCCATTAGGTCTAATAAATGTATCCTATACTGACTAGTCTATTTATCCATTAGGTCTAATAAATGTATCCTATACTGACTAGTCTATTTATCCATTAGGTCTAATAAATGCATAATAACACTAAGTTTAATAGTGTTTTTATTAGCCTCCAAAGCACTACAGCCACTCTGTGATGACACGCTCTTCTGATTTATTGAGGGATCTAGTCTAGATTAAACCTTATAGACAGTTTTATCATGTGGAGGTTTCATTCAGGTCTCTCTGTTTAACCAAATACTCTGTTAATCTTTGGCAGAAGAGAGACCAGACTCTCGCTCTGACAGCGGGAAGAGTCCTTTAGGGGAAGCAGCCCCAACGACGTCCAAACCAGCAAGAACACACCAATGCTCCCAGTATGGAAATGGATTTGGACAGTCAGGGAATCTAAAAGTGAATGAAAGAACACACACTGGAGAGAAGCCATATCAATGCTCCTGGTGTGAAAATAAATATGTATCATCAGGGGACCTGAAATCACATGAGGGAACACACTCTGCAGAGAGGCATTTCCAATGCTCCCAGTGTAGAAAGAGATTTTACCACTTATCACATCTGAAAGAGCATGAGAGAATACACACAGGAGAGAAGCCTTTCCAATGCTCTCAGTGTGGAAAGGGTTTTAGACACTCAGGGCATGTAAAAGTGCATGAAAGAACACACACAGGAGAGAAGCCTTTCAACTGCTCCCAGTGTGGAAAGGGTTTTAGATACTCAGGGTATCTAAAAGTACATGAAAGAACACACACAGGGGAGAAGCCTTATCAATGCTCCCAGTGTGAAAATACATTTTTCTCATCATGGGACCTGAAATCTCATGAGAGAACACACTTAGTAGAGAGACCTTTCCAATGTTCCCAGTGTGGAAAGAGATTTATTCAGTCATCACATCTGAAAGAGCATAAGAGAATACACACAGGAGAACAACCATTCCAATGTTCCCAGTGTGGAAAGACATTTACCCAGTTAGGGAACTTGAAAACACATGAGAGAACACACTTAGTAGAGAGGCCTTTCCAATGCTCCCAATGTGGAAAGAGTTTTACCCAGAAAGCAAGCCTGAAAAGGCATGAAGGAACACACACAGGATAGAAGCCTTTCCAATGTTCTCAGTGTGGAAATACATTTTCCCAGTCAGAGGACCTGAAATCACATGAGAGAATAGAGGCTGTGGTTCTGACTTATGTTTTTGACTGAGAATTTGTGCTTTTGGTTTATGCTACATGAAATCAAATTGTATGTATGAAAGTTTACTCAAAAATAGGCCTACTTTTGTTGTTCTTTTCTTCTCAAGACATGATCACATCGAAAATCATAATATTATAATTTATTTGATTATGCGTTTTGATTGATTGTATACACCCATAGATGTTCATTATATGATTTGGATGTTGGTATTTCAAGAGAATCTTGCACATTCAGAAACAATCAGATCTTTAGTTATCAAAAAGGGTTACAGAGAATTCGGAACGCAGCCAGTATTTTCAAATGTCTATTTCATTTTGATTATTGGTTTTGATGTATTGAATTAGGGCTGTCCCCGACTGGTCTACATTTTAAAATGTGTTTTTCCATATACAGTTGAAGTCGGAAGTTTACATACAGTTAGTTTGGAGTCATTAAAACTTGTTTTTCAACCACTCCACAAATTTCTTGTTAACAAACTATAGTTCTGGCAAGTCGGTTAGGACATCTACTTTTTGCATGACACAAGTAATTTTTCCAACAATTGTTTACAGACAGATTATTTCACTTATAATTCACTGTATCACAATTCCAGTGGGTCAGAAGTTTACATACACTTAGTTGACTGTGCCTTTAAAGAGCTTGGAAAATTCCAGAACATGATGTCATGGCTTTAGAAGCTTCTGATAGGCTAATTGACATCATTTGAGTCAATTGGAAGTGTACCTGTGGATGTATTTCAAGGCCTACCTTCAAACAGTGCCTCTTTGCTTGACATAATGGGAAAATCAAAAGAAATCAGCCAAGACCTCAGACATTTTTTTGTAGACCTCCACAAGTCTGGTTCATCCTTGGGAGCAATTTCCAAACGCCTGAAGGTACCACGTTCATCTGTAAAAACAATAGAATGCAAGTATAAACACCATGGGACCACGCAGCCGTCATACCGCTCAGGAAGGAGACGCGTTCTGTCTCCTAGAGATGAACGTACTTTGGTGCGGAAAGTGCAAATCAATCCCAGAACAACAGCAAAGGACCTTGTGAAGATGCTGGGGGAAACCGGTACAAAAGTATTTATATCCACAGTAAAACAACTCCTATATTGACATAACCTGAAAGGCCGCCAAGCAAGGAAGAAGCCACTGCTCCAAAACCGCTATAAAAAAGCCAGACTACGGTTTGCAACTGCACATTGGGACAAAGATCGTACTTTTTGGAGAAATGTCCTCTGGTCTGGTTAAACAAAAATAGAACTGTTTGGCCATAATGACCATCGTTATGTTTGGAGGAAAAAGGGGGGTGGCTTGCAAGCCGAAGAACACCACCCAACCGTGAAGCACGGGGGTGGCAGCATCATGCTGTGGGGGTGCTTTGCTGCAGGAGGGACTGGTGCACTTCACAAAATAGATGGCTACCAAATACTAATTGAGTGTATGTAAACTTCTGACCCACTGGGAATGTGATGAATGAAATAAAAGCTGAAATAAATCATTCTCACTACTATTATTCTGACATTTCACATTCTTAAAATAAAGTGGTGATCCTAATTGACATAAGACAGGGAATTTGTACTAGGATTAAATGTCAGGAATTGTGAAAAACGGCTAAGGTGTATGTAAACTATCGACTTCAACTGTACATCTACATCTATGTATTGTTACACCATGTAGGAGCAGTATAGACCTAGTCTGTTCATTATATACAGTACCAGTCAAAGGTTTGGACACACCTACTCATTCCAGGGTTTTTCTTTATTTTTTACTATTTTCTACATTGTAGAATAATAGTGAAGACATCAAAACTATGAAATAACACATATGGAATCATGAAGTAACCGGAAAAGTGTTAAACAAACCAAACTATATTTTATATTTGAGATTCTTCAAATAGCCACCCTTTGCCCTGGTGACAGCTTTGCCCCCAGATAGTGGTCTCACAGGAGCAGGCGTTTACATTCCTGAATTTGATGTGCAGATATGTAAAAGACTATCAGATTAACTGTTTGTATACTCTGTTTGAAATGTGGGCAATAGTAGCTGCCCTCTAGTGGGTTGAGGATGTTCAACCTGTCGGAACGGTATTATGCTCAGATTCTCTGTCTGTATTGAGTAGTTTATCCTCTGGCAAATATAATAGGAGGGATCTACTATTGGAAACATTAACGCTGTTATGGAGAATCGAGAGACTGGGTGTAGTAGTGAGATTCTGCTGGGTCCCGGCCCACTTGGGTGTGGAAAGGAATAACATTGTAGACCAGATAGCCAAAAGGGTTTTTAAACGCGATATAATTGATATTCGTGCTCCACTGGGCAGAGTTTGACCGGTAGGGTTTTATGGGTATTATGACGTGTCCACCGTGGGGCTCTATGGTCCATATGCGGTATCCATACCCTTGGTGATATCATGGATGGTAATGGTTTGAGGACATTCCAAGACCTGAAAGAAGCATTTATATTACCAGCTACCTCTTTGTTCTTTATCTTCAATTCAGGTCAGATCCGCTGGCCTATGGAGCTCCATTTTGTTTATTTTCCTTCCATATCCAAAAATATTACAAAACTGTTGATACTGTTCTTGTTGCATTTGTCTGTTGTTTTATCTTCCTCTTTCGAGTGGCAGCCCATAGGTACAAGAGAATATAAAATATGAAGTGCAAATATGAAAACTGTACCTGTAACCCCGTTTGGATAAAAACAAATTGTTACAAAAAAATACAAATAATCCTATGGAATTTTTCCAATGGGGATTTTTCATGAGGGTTCTACATCTGTGTATATTCAAGTATTATTTGCAAGACGTAAGAGAAAATATATCTTTTTTTATTTTTATTATGACATTTTTGGACTACAGTGGGTAAACGATGTAGTGAATATTTTCCTTAACTACGTTAACCACTCCAGTCAGCAGATGGCGATGTGGGGTTTTCAGGTGATGCTTCTTGCATGACGTGTAATCTAGTGAACGGGACGGGACGCTTCGTCGGTAACGACAACACGGTTACTCTTTCAACCACCTCGGTAGATTGCTAGGTAATTTAAAACCGAAACATTTGACGCTCTTTAGACCATGTTTATGTACATTAGCTAAGCTAAGTTTACGTATTTACTGTCAACTTTAACCTAATGTGTTTGTTACATTTGCAAACTTGTTAAAATGTATACTGAGCCTAGCACTAGGCTAGGCGCTAATGCTAACTAACTAACTAGCTAGCTAACATCCCCGACCATGAGCTCACTAAACTATTCCTCCCCTGCTAAAGAAGAGGAGGTATGTTGGATGGCGAAAGAAGCTCTGGGGCTCAACATTGTTGTGAAAGAAGAAGAGGAGGATGTTACAGTGAAAGGAGAGGAAGAAGCTTTCAGAATGATAAAGGAGGAAGAGGATGCTATCACACTGAAAGAAGAAGAGGAGGATGTTACAGTGAAAGAAGAGAAAGATCCGTTTGGGGTGAAAGAGGAAGAGGGGATAGAGGCTGTCACAGTGGAAGAGGAGGAGGTAGAAACTTTCAGAATGAAAAAGGAGGAAGAGGAGGATGTTACAGTGAAAAAAGAGGAAGAACCTTTTAGCGTGAAGGAGGAAGAAGACGTTATGGGAGTGAAAGAGGAGGAGGAGGAGACCGAAGATCTGATTAACACCAGTGAGTACTCTCTTAAAAACCGGGGCACAAACTCTGCTGTTGTTGAAATAATGTGTGGTTTTTAAGGGGCATTCTACTGATATTCTATACTTGATTATGTTGTTCTGTACTGAAGGAATCTGCGATTGCTCCATGCATTTTTGTGACTTTACAATTAGTGGTATAGAGGCCTAGCCATTAAATCTTGGAGAATATAGCCTAACTTATAAATGCCCAATGAGCTTAGTTCAACTGTCATACCCAATGATTTATATACATACCCAACATGACCGATAGGGGGCGCTGTGTTGTAGCTACCGTACCTCCGTCTTGGCACTCCCCCACCGTTGTAAAAAATATTTTGGAAGCTATAGAAATGCATTTATTCATGTCTACATTTTGTTTTTGCCAAATGTATTCTGTTACATACACATTCATGCATACTTTTAAAAATATATTATGTGGGCTAAACATAAAAATGTAAAAAATCTATAAAAACATTTTCCTTAAAGTATAATTTTTTAGAGATGACTAATGTTACTGTCCCCACTACAGCAATAACATACTTTAAATACACGTCATTCTGTCCTTGAAACATTTTAATTGAAATACTGTTGAATTCCATTCATACCTTTGGAGGACTGCTCCTACTGGGGAGAGACAAAATGGCCGACCGGTGGCTTCAAAGCCTGTTAATGGCCAATTCATAGCATCTGCAATCCAGGGTTTATATACATCATTGATCCCCATCAAAACCCCAAATATTAGCTTGATTTACTCCATTGTTTTTTAAACAATTTAGGCGTAATTGTAAACAGACTCAAAACAGGGTTAAAACTATCATTTTGATCTCATGCAGGTCGGTCCTTACATCCATAACTCTGTCTATGAATTTGAGGGGATTCATTTCTCCAACTACGTCCCTCAGCTTTATACCAAAGAGTGGCAGGGTGCCGCTTTGTTGTTGTTTGAACTGCACATTGCCCCTTTAGTTCTAGTAGCCTACCAAATAACAATAATGTATACTTAAAGTGTATCCTATACTGACTAGTCTATTTATCCATTAGGTCTAATAAATGTATCCTATACTGACTAGTCTATTTATCCATTAGGTCTAATAAATGTATCCTATACTGACTAGTCTATTTATCCATTAGGTCTAATAAATGTATCCTATACTGACTAGTCTATTTATCCATTAGGTCTAATAAATGTATCCTATACTGACTAGTCTATTTATCCATTAGGTCTAATAAATGTATCCTATACTGACTAGTCTATTTATCCATTAGGTCTAATACATGTATCCTATACTGACTAGTCTATTTATCCATTAGGTCTAATACATGTATCCTATACTGACTAGTCTATTTATCCATTAGGTCTAATAAATGTATCCTATACTGACTAGTCTATTTATCCATTAGGTCTAATAAATGTATCCTATACTGACTAGTCTATTTATCCATTAGGTCTAATAAATGTATCCTATACTGACTAGTCTATTTATCCATTAGGTCTAATAAATGTATCCTATACTGACTAGTCTATTTATCCATTAGGTCTAATACATGTATCCTATACTAGTCTATTTATCCATTAGGTCTAATACATGTATCCCATACTGACTAGTCTATTTATCCATTAGGTCTAATAAATGTATCCTATACTGACTAGTCTATTTATCCATTAGGTCTAATAAATGTATCCTATACTGACTAGTCTATTTATCTATTAGGTCTAATAAATGTATCCTATACTGACTAGTCTATTTATCCATTAGGTCTAATACATGTATCCTATACTAGTCTATTTATCCATTAGGTCTAATACATGTATCCTATACTGACTAGTCTATTTATCCATTAGGTCTAATACATGTATCCTATACTGACTAGTCTATTTATCCATTAGGTCTAATAAATGTATCCTATACTGACTAGTCTATTTATCCATTAGGTCTAATACATGTATCCTATACTGACTAGTCTATTTATCCATTAGGTCTAATACATGTATCCTATACTGACTAGTCTATTTATCCATTAGGTCTAATACATGTATCCTATACTGACTAGTCTATTTATCCATTAGGTCTAATACATGTATCCTATACTGACTAGTCTATTTATTCATTAGGTCTAATAAATGTATCCTATACTGACTAGTCTATTGATCCATTAGATCTAATAAATGTATCCTATACTGACTAGTTTATTTATCCATTAGGTCTAATAAATGTATCCTATACTGACTAGTCTATTTATCCATTAGGTCTAATAAATGTATCCTATACTGACTAGTCTATTTATCCATTAGGTCTAATACATGTATCCTATACTAGTCTATTTATCCATTAGGTCTAATACATGTATCCTATACTGACTAGTCTATTTATCCATTAGGTCTAATAAATGTATCCTATACTGACTAGTCTATTTATCCATTAGGTCTAATAAATGTATCCTATACTGACTAGTCTATTTATCCATTAGGTCTAATAAATGTATCCTATACTGACTAGTCTATTTATCCATTAGGTCTAATAAATGTATCCTATACTGACTAGTCTATTTATCCATTAGGTCTAATAAATGTATCCTATACTGACTAGTCTATTTATCCATTAGATCTAATAAATGTATCCTATACTGACTAGTCTATTTATCCATTAGGTCTAATAAATGTATCCTATACTGACTAGTCTATTTATCCATTAGGTCTAATAAATGTATCCTATACTGACTAGTCTATTTATCCATTAGGTCTAATAAATGTATCCTATACTGACTAGTCTATTTATCCATTAGGTCTAATACATGTATCCTATACTGACTAGTCTATTTATCCATTAGGTCTAATAAATGTATCCTATACTGACTAGTCTATTTATCCATTAGGTCTAATAAATGTATCCTATACTGACCAGTCTATTTATCCATTAGGTCTAATAAATATATCCTATACTGACTAGTCTATTTATCCATTAGGTCTAATAAATGTATCCTATACTGACTAGTCTATTTATCCATTAGGTCTAATAAATGTATCCTATACTGACTAGTCTATTTATCCGTTAGGTCTAATAAATGTATCCTATACTGACTAGTCTATTTATCCATTAGGTCTAATAAATGTATCCTATACTGACTAGTCTATTTATCCATTAGGTCTAATAAATGTATCCTATACTGACTAGTCTATTTATCCATTAGGTCTAATATGTGTATCCTATACTGACTAGTCTATTTATCCATTAGGTCTAATAAATGTATCCTATACTGACTAGTCTATTTATCCATTAGGTCTAATACATGTATCCTATACTGACTAGTCTATTTATCCATTAGGTCTAATACATGTATCCTATACTGACTAGTCTATTTATCCATTAGGTCTAATAAATGTATCCTATACTGACTAGTCTATTTATCCATTAGGTCTAATAAATGTATCCTATACTGACTAGTCTATTTATCCATTAGGTCTAATAAATGTATCCTATACTGACTAGTCTATTTATCCATTAGGTCTAATAAATGTATCCTATACTGACTAGTCTATTTATCCATTAGGTCTAATAAATGTATCCTATACTGACTAGTCTATTTATCCATTAGGTCTAATAAATGTATCCTATACTGACTAGTCTATTTATCCATTAGGTCTAATAAATGTATCCTATACTGACTAGTCTATTTATCCATTAGGTCTAATAAATGTATCCTATACTGACTAGTCTATTTATCCATTAGGTCTAATAAATGTATCCTATACTGACTAGTCTATTTATCCATTAGGTCTAATAAATGCATAACAACACTACGTTTAATGGTGTTTTTATTAGCCTACAAAGCACTACAGCCACTCTGTGATGACACACTCTGATCTTTAATTGAGGGATCTAGTCTAGATTAAACCTCATAGACAGTTTTATCTTGTGGAGGTTTCATTCAGGTCTCTCTGTTTAACCAAATACTCTGTTAATCTTTGACAGAAGAGAGACCAGACTCTCACGCTGACAGCGGGAAGAGTCCTTTAGGGGAAGCAGCCCCAACGACGTCCAAACCAGCAAGAACACACCAATGCTCCCAGTATGGAAATGGATTTGGACAGTCAGGGAATCTAAAAGTGAATGAAAGAACACACACTGGAGAGAAGCCATATCAATGCTCCTGGTGTGAAAATAAATATTTATCATTAGGGGACCTGAACTCACATGAGGGAACACACTCTGCAGAGAGGCATTTCCAATGCTCCCAGTGTGGAAAGAGATTTATCCAGTTATCGCATCTGAAAGAGCATGAGAGAATACACACAGGAGAGAAGCCTTTCCAATGCTCTCAGTGTGGAAAGGGTTTTAGACACTCAGGGCATGTAAAAGTGCATGAAAGAACACACACAGGAGAGAAGCCTTTCAACTGCTCCCAGTGTGGAAAGGGTTTTAGGTACTCAGGGTATCTAAAAGTGCATGAAAGAACACACACAGGGGAGAAGCCTTATCAATGCTCCCAGTGTGAAAATACATTTTTCTCATCATGGGACCTGAAATCTCATGAGAGAACACACTTAGTAGAGAGACCTTTCCAATGTTCCCAGTGTGGAAAGAGATTTATTCAGTCATCACATCTGAAAGAGCATAAGAGAATACACACAGGAGAACAACCATTCCAATGTTCCCAGTGTGGAAAGACATTTACCCAGTTAGGGAACTTGAAAACACATGAGAGAACACACTTAGTAGAGAGGCCTTTCCAATGCTCCCAATGTGGAAAGAGTTTTACCCAGAAAGCAAGCCTGAAAAGGCATGCAGGAACACACACAGGATAGAAGCCTTTCCAATGTTCTCAGTGTGGAAATACATTTTCCCAGTCAGAGGACCTGAAATCACATGAGAGAATAGAGAGGCGCTGTGTTCTGACTTGTGTTTTTGACTGAGAATTTGTGCTTTTTGTTTATGCTATATGAAATCAAAATTGTATGTATGAAAGTTTACTCAAAAATAGGCCTACTTTTGTTGTTCTTTTCTTCTCAAGACATGATCACATCGAAAATCATAATATTATAATTTATTTTGATTATGCGTTTTGATTGATTGTATACACCCATAGATGTTCATTATATGATTTGGATGTTGGTATTTCAAGAGAATCTTGCACGTTCAGAAACAATCAGATCTTTAGTTATCAAAAAGGGTTACAGAGAATTCGGAACGCAGACAGTATTTTCAAATGTCTATTTCATTTTGATAATGGGTTTTGATGTATTGAATTAGGGCTGTCCCCGACTGGTCTACATTTTAAAATGTGTGTTTTTCCATATACAGTTGAAGTGTTAAGTTTACATACACTTAGGTTGGAGTCATTAAAACTCGTTTTTCAACCACTCCACAAATTTCTTGTTAACAAACTATAGTTTTGGCAAGTCGGTTAGGACATCTACTTTGTGCATGACACAAGTAATTTTTCCAACAATTGTTTACAGACAGATTATTTCACTTATAATTCACTGTATCACAATTCCAGTGGGTCAGAAGTTTACATACACTAAGTTGGCTGTGCCTTTAAAGAGCTTGGAAAATTCTGGCTTTAGAAGCTTCTGATAGGCTAATTGACATCATTTGAGTCAATTGGAAGTGTACCTGTGGATGTATTTCAAGGCCTACCTTCAAACAGTGCCTCTTTGCTTGACATAATGGGAAAATCAAAAGAAATCAGCCAAGACCTCAGACATTTTTTTGTAGACCTCCACAAGTCTGGTTCATCCTTGGGAGCAATTTCCAAATGCCTGAAGGTACCACGTTCATCTGTAAAAACAATAGAATGCAAGTATAAACACCATGGGACCACGCAGCCGTCATACCGCTCAGGAAGGAGACACGTTCTGTCTCCTAGAGATGAACGTACTTTGGTGCGGAAAGTGCAAATCAATCCCAGAACAACAGCAAAGGACCTTGTGAAGATGCTGGGGGAAACCGGTACAAAAGTATTTATATCCACAGTAAAACGACTCCTATATTGACATAACCTGAAAGGCCGCCAAGCAAGGAAGAAGCCACTGCTCCAAAACCGCTATAAAAAAGCCAGACTACGGTTTGCAACTGCACATTGGGACAAAGATCATACTTTTTGGAGAAATGTCCTCTGGTCTGGTTAAACAAAATAGAACTGTTTGGCCATAATGACCATCGTTATGTTTGGAGGAAAAAGGGGGTGGCTTGCAAGTCGAAGAACACCACCCAACCGTGAAGCACGGGGGTGGCAGCATCATGCTGTGGGGGTGCTTTGCTGCAGGAGGGACTGGTGCACTTCACAAAATAGATGGCTACCAAATACTAATTGAGTGTATGTAAACTTCTGACCCACTGGGAATGTGATGAATGAAATAAAAGCTGAAATAAATCATTCTCTCTACCAGGGGCGGCCTGTTCAATAGGGCGATATGGGCGACGCACTGCCAAACGGGAAAAGGAAGGGATTTTTTTTCTAATCAATTATATCACGGCAACAGTAGTTATCAGTGTTGTAATCTATACGCCTGATCTGCCACAGTGCCACACTGCCACTAAATGTCGAATCAGGCTAAAGTCGTGCTTCAAATGGCTCCCCCTTTTGGGCGATTTCAGTCAGGTTGAAAATCGCCCAGAAGTCTGTAATAGACTCCCCTGTAAAATCTATTTTTTTCAAATTTCAGAGCCTTCAATGCAATCTCAATGGGTGTCTGTGGGCTTGCACTACGCGCTTTCGTCATACGTTACGTAACCATGAACGTAACTGAGAAAAGAGTGGATTGTTTGAAAGAAGTTCCTTTTTGTCGGCGATTCGCGAACAAATGAAGATAAATTGGCAACGAAACAATTAGGACCTCCCAGACCAAATTTAATAATTCAACAGGTTTCTACTAAAGGCGGAAAGTCCTACACCCGAGGATTTTCCAAAAATTGGCAGCGAACGAAAAAGACATTGCCACTCACTCAACTGGATGACGAGGATACAGGCTAGCTGTCCGCCGCCACAACGATGAGGTTAGTGTTGATAATCACAAGTTTACTGGATGTGGATATGGTGTAATAAAGGCAGTTTATTCAGAGGTAAATATATCTGGAATCGCGTTCACGGACCCGTTCGTCAAACTCTTAGGGAGCTATAAATTAAGCCCCATTACTTACCATATCAGATAAGAGAAATTGCTGCAGCTACATATATTTTACATCCTGGCCCTACATAGTTCACTATTTGCATCACTTACCAAAATATTACATGTGGTCATATATGCTTGGAAAGTGGAGATGCCATAGAACGTCAAAAAAGTAAACATTGCTGGAGACACATTGCCGTTTTGGAGAAGACATCGCGTTTGCTAGCGAAGAGATTTGTTGTGGCAAATGAACTTGGGCTGGAATTGCCAGGAACCTCACGATAAGATATATGCATCAGCATTGCGAGTCTCATGATTCTATACGTATTGCGATTCGATACTGTGATTTTATTGCGCACCATATGTCTGTTGCAGAGGGATCAGAAAGCCATGAGAACGAGTTTTGATCAGTCATGGAAATAAAAGTGCTGAAAACAAATTTGCTCCCAATGTGAAAAGATTGAGAACAAGCTATGAAGGAACAATAATGGTGTTTTGGTGCAGGTACAGCCAACTAGCGCTAAAATATTGCGATATTGTCAATACAGTATGTCGTAAAGTATCACTATGTAACTCGATTTCTTTCACCCCAATCCCTCAAATTAACGGTAAATAACTGAATTGTTTGCCCCACATTTAGCTAAAATGATTAGCTAGCCAGCTAAAATGTTTTATTTAGTTAGCAGTCGCATCTACAATAGTTTACTGTCAATAACATGTCTCCCAAAAATGACGTGGTGTCTCCAATTGTGTTGACATTTTACAATTGCAATGCGCATCCATGAGTATCCACTTTCTGTAGCTCAGCTGGTAGAGCATGGTGCTTGTAACGCCAAGGTAGTGGGTTCGATCCCGGGACCACCCATACACAAAAATGTATGCACGCATGACTGTAAGTCGCTTTGGATAAAAGCGTCTGCTAAATGGCATATTATTATTATTATTATTATTATTATTATCTGAAGAGAGCCCCGAAACATTGTGTGCAGACATTTTATGCAATAAATGAAGTAGGTTCAATCTAGTAGTTCTGATCTTCTGATTGGTCCTGATGAGTTGGGCGAGGTCCCCTGCAGGCTACTGTCACTGTTGCATTGGCTCTGAGTCGGGTTCTCTGTCTTCAAATGTTCAGCCTAAGAGAGGGATTTTTGTGTGTGTGTGTGTGTGTGTGTGTGTTTAACAGTGATGATGTGTGTGTGTGTGTGTGTTTAACAGTGATGATGTGTGTGTGTGTGTGTGTTTGTGTGTGTGTGTGTCCTCAGAGCAAGAACTCGTGAGTTGGAAGAACTGAGAGGCCTATGGCGTGGGTGTTGTCCTTGGCCACCTGCTGACAAGGCTGACAAGATAGGACCCTTTTGTCCATTGTTATTGGATAGGAACAGAACTTATAACCAGCTCCTGACCTAAATAGATCTTAGCACAACATTTTACTCAACATATCATATTCCATATTCACTATAACAAATATATTTACTACGACATTAGCAAGAACCGCCACATCCTCAGCCGGCTAATCCAGTGTGTGAAGTTTTGGAGTGTTTGAGTTAGCTTACGAGGCAAAGATGAAACTGAGGGCTCCACCAACCCTGGTAAGCCAACACTTTTGAGATCAGTCAATAAATGCTTCTGGTATTGACTTATATGCTGCCCCTGTCTTCATGTTGTTGCTGGACATATCTTTTTTTAAATGTGTGTAGGTCACCTAAATCATCAGAAAAATTGCCCCTGCTGAGAATTTTTTCAGGAGCCGCCACTGCTCTCTACTATTATTCTGACATTTCACATTCTTAAAATAAAGTGGTGATCCTAATTGACATAAGACAGGGAATTTGTACTAGGATTAAATGTCAGGAATTGTGAAAAACGGCTAAGGTGTATGTAAACTATCGACTTCAACTGTACATCTACATCTATGTATTGTTACACCATGTAGGAGCAGTATAGACCTAGTCTGTTCATTATATACAGTACCAGTCAAAGGTTTGGACACACCTACTCATTCCAGGGTTTTTCTTTATTTTTTTACTATTTTCTACATTGTAGAATAATAGTGAAGACATCAAAACTATGAAATAACACATATGGAATCATGAAGTAACCGGAAAAGTGTTAAACAAACCAAACTATATTTTATATTTGAGATTCTTCAAATAGCCACCCTTTGCCCTGGTGACAGCTTTGCCCCCAGATAGTGGTCTCACAGGAGCAGGCGTTTACATTCCTGAATTTGATGTGCAGATATGTAAAAGACTATCAGATTAACTGTTTGTATACTCTGTTTGAAATGTGGGCAATAGTAGCTGCCCTCTAGTGGGTTGAGGATGTTCAACCTGTCGGAACGGTATTGAGTAGTTTATCCTCTGGCAAATATAATAGGAGGGATCTACTATTGGAAACATTAACGCTGTTATGGAGAATCGAGAGACTGGGTGTAGTAGTGAGATTCTGCTGGGTCCCGGCCACTTGGGTGTGGAAAGGAATAACATTGTAGACTAGATAGCCAAAAGGGTTTTTAAACGCGATATAATTGATATTCGTGCTCCACTGGGCAGAGTTTGACCTGCTTGGGTTTTACGGGTATTATGACGTGTCCACCGTGGGGCGCTATGGTCCATATGCGGTATCCATACCCTTGGTGATATCATGGATGGTAATGGTTTGAGGACATTCCAAGACCTGAAAGAAGCATTTATATTACCAGCTACCTCTTTGTTCTTTATCTTCAATTCAGGTCAGATCCGCTGGCCTATGGAGCTCCATTTTGTTTATTTTCCTTCCATATCCAAAAATATTACAAAACTGTTGATACTGTTCTTGTTGCATTTGTCTGTTGTTTTATCTTCCTCTTTCGAGTGGCAGCCCATAGGTACAAGAGAATATAAAATATGAAGTGCAAATATGAAAACTGTACCTGTAACCCCGTTTGGATAAAAACAAATTGTTACAAAAAAATACAAATAATCCTATGGAATTTTTCCAATGGGGATTTTTCATGAGGGTTCTACATCTGTGTATATTCAAGTATTATTTGCAAGACGTAAGAGAAAATATATCTTTTTTATTTTTATTATGACATTTTTGGACCACAGTGGGTAAACGATGTAGTGAATATTTTCCTTAACTACGTTAACCACTCCAGTCAGCAGATGGCGATGTGGGGTTTTCAGGTGATGCTTCTTGCATGACGTGTAATCTAGTGAACGGGACGGGACGCTCGTCGGTAACGACAACACGGTTACTCTTTCAACCACCGGTAGATTGCTAGGTAATTTAAAACCGAAACATTTGACGCTCTTTAGACCATGTTTATGTACATTAGCTAAGCTAAGTTTACGTATTTACTGTCAACTTTAACCTAATGTGTTTGTTACATTTGCAAACTTGTTAAAATGTATACTGAGCCTAGCACTAGGCTAGTCGCTAATGCTAACTAACTAGCTAACTAGCTTACATCCCTGACCATGAGCTCACTAAACTATTCCTCCCCTGCTAAAGAAGAGGAGGTATGTTGGATGGCGAAAGAAGCTCTGGGGCTCAACATTGTTGTGAAAGAAGAAGAGGAGGATGTTACAGTGAAAGGAGAGGAAGAAGCTTTCAGAATGATAAAGGAGGAAGAGGATGCTATCACACTGAAAGAAGAAGAGGAGGATGTTACAGTGAAAGAAGAGAAAGATCCGTTTGGGGTGAAAGAGGAAGAGGGGATAGAGGCTGTCACAGTGGAAGAGGAGGAGGTAGAAGCTTTCAGAATGAAAAAGGAGGAAGAGGAGGATGTTACAGTGAAAAAAGAGGAAGAACCTTTTAGCGTGAAGGAGGAAGAAGATGTTATGGGAGTGAAAGAGGAGGAGGAGGAGACCGAAGGTCTGATTAACACCAGTGAGTACTGTCTTAAAAACCGGGGCACACACTCTGCTGTTGTTGAACTAATGTGTGGTTTTTAAGGGGCATTCTACTGATATTCTATACTTGATTATGTTGTTCTGTACTGAAGGAATCTGCGATTGCTCCATGCATTTTTGTGACTTCACAATTAGTGGTATAGAGGCCTAGCCATTAAATCTTGGAGAATATAGCCTAACTTATAAATGCCCAATGAGCTTAGTTCAACTGTCATACCCAATTATTTATATACATACCCAACATGACCGATAGGGGGCGCTGTGTTGTAGCTACCGTACCGCCATCTTGGCACTCCCCCACCGTTGGAAAAAATATTTTGGAAGCTATAGAAATGCATTTATTCATGTCTACATTTTGTTTTTGCCAAATGTATTCTGTTACATACACATGAATGCATACTTTAAAAAAATATATTATGTGGGCTAAACATAAAAATGTAAAAAATCTATAAAAACATTTTCCTTAAAGTATAATTTTTTAGAGATGACTAATGTTACTGTCCCCACTACAGCAATAACATACTTTAAATACACGTCATTCTGTCCTTGAAACATTTTAATTGAAATACTGTTGAATTCCATTCATACCTTTTGGAGGACTGCTCCTACTGGGGAGAGACAAAATGGCCGACCGGTGGCTTCAAAGCCTGTCAATGGCCAATTCATAGCATCTGCAATCCAGGGTTTATATACATCATTGATCCCCATCAAAACCCCAAATATAAGCTTGATTTACTCCATTGTTTTTTAAACAATTTAGGCGTAATTGTAAACAAAGACTCAAAACAGGGTTAAAACTATCATTTTGATCTCATGCAGGTCGGTCCTTACATCCATAGCTCTGTCTATGAATTTGAGGGGTTTCATTTCTCCAACCCCCGTCCCTCCAGCTTTATACCAAAGAGTGGCAGGGTGCCGCTTTGTTGTTGTTTGAACTGCACATTGCCCCTTTAGGTCTAGTAGCCTACCAAATAACAATAATGGACACTTAAAGTGGATCCTATACTAGTCTATTTATCCATTAGGTCTAATACATGTATCCTATACTGACTAGTCTATTTATCCATTAGGTCTAATACATGTATCCTATACTAGTCTATTATCATGTATCCTATACTGACTAGTCTATTTATCCATTAGGTCTAATACATATATCCTATACTGACTAGTCTATTTATCCATTAGGTCTAATAAATGTAACCTATACTGACTAGTCTATTTATCCATTAGGTCTAATAAATGTATCCTATACTGACTAGTCTATTTATCCGTTAGGTCTAATAAATGTATCCTATACTGACTAGTCTATTTATCCATTAGGTCTAATAAATGCATCCTATACTGACTAGTCTATTTATCCATTAGGTCTAATACATATATCCTATACTGACTAGTCTATTTATCCATTAGGTCTAATACATGTATCCTATACTGACTAGTCTATTTATCATTAAGACTAGTCTTTATCAATTAGGTCTAATACATGTATCCTATACTAGTCTATTTATCCATTAGGTCTAATAAATGTATCCTATACTGACTAGTCTATTTATCCATTAGGTCTAATAAATGTATCCTATACTGACTAGTCTATTTATCCATTAGGTCTAATAAATGCATAACAACACTAAGTTTAATAGTGTTTTTATTAGCCTCCAAAGAACTACAGCCACTCTGTGATGACACGCTCTTCTGATTTATTGAGGGATCTAGTCTAGATTAAACCTCATAGACAGTTTTATCATGTGGAGGTTTCATTCAGGTCTCTCTGTTTAACCAAATACTCTGTTAATCTTTGACAGAAGAGAGACCAGACTCTCACGCTGACAGCGGGAAGAGTCCTTTAGGGGAAGCAGCCCCAACGACGTCCAAACCAGCAAGAACACACCAATGCTCCCAGTATGGAAATGGATTTGGACAGTCAGGGAATCTAAAAGTGAATGAAAGAACGCACACTGGAGAGAAGCCATATCAATGCTCCTGGTGTGAAAATAAATATGTATCATCAGGGGACCTGAAAGCACATGAGGGAACACACTCTGTTGAGAGGCCTTTCCAATGCTCCCAGTGTAAAAAGAGATTTATCCAGTCATCGCATCTGAAAGCGCATGAGAGAATACACACAGGAGAGAAGCCTTTCCAATGCTCTCAGTGTGGAAAGGGTTTTAGATACTCAGGGCATGTAAAAGTGCATGAGAGAACACACTTAGTAGAGAGGCCTTTCCAATGTTCCCAGTGTGGAAAGAGATTTATTCAGTCATCACATCTAAAAGAGCATAAGAGAATACACACAGGAGAACAACCATTCCAATGTTCCCAGTGTGGAAAGACATTTATTCAGTCATCACATCTGATAAAACATAAGATAATACACACAGGAGAACAACCATTCCAATGTTCCCAGTGTGGAAAAAGTTTTACCCAGTTAGGGAACTTGAAAACACATCAGAGAACACACTTAGTAGAGAGGCCTTTCCAATGCTCCCAATGTGCAAAGAGTTTTACCCAGAAAGCAAGCCTGAAAAGGCATGAAGGAACACACACAGGATAGAAGCCTTTCCAATGTTCTCAGTGTGGAAATACATTTTCCCAGTCAGAGGACCTGAAATCACATGAGAGAATAGAGAGGCTGTGGTTCTAACTTATGTTTGTGACTGAGAATTTGTGCTTTTGGTTTATGCTATATGAAATCAAATTGTATGTATGAAAGTTTACTCAAAAATAGGCCTACTTTTGTTGAGTTATTTTCTTCTCAAGACATGATCACATCGAAAATCCGAATATTATAATTTATTTTGATTATGAGTTTTGATTGATTGTATACACCCATAGATGTTCATTATATGATTTGGATGTTGGTATTTCAAGAGAATCTTGCACATTCATAAACAATCAGATCTTTAGTTATCAAAAAGGGTTACAGAGAATTCGGAACGCAGCCAGTATTTTCGAATGTCTATTTAATTTTGATTCTGGGTTTTGATTTATTGAATTAAGGCTGTCCCCGACTGGTCTACATTTTAAAAATGTGATATTTTCAATAATACATGTGTTTTGAAGACACTTAAAGTGTATCCTATACTGACTAGTCTATTTATCCATTAGGTCTAATAAATGTATCCTATACTGACTAGTCTATTTATCCATTAGGTCTAATACATGTATCCTATACTGACTAGTCTATTTATCCATTAGGTCTAATAAATGTATCCTATACTGACTAGTCTATTTATCCATTAGGTCTAATAAATGTAACCTATACTGACTAGTCTATTTATCCATTAGGTCTAATAAATGTAACCTATACTGACTAGTCTATTTATCCATTAGGTCTAATAAATGTATCCTATACTGACTAGTCTATTTATCCATTAGGTCTAATAAATGTAACCTATATTGACTAGTCTATTTATCCATTAGGTCTAATAAATGTATCCTATACTGACTATTCTATTTATCCATTAGGTCTAATAAATGTATCCTATACTGACTAGTCTATTTATCCATTAGGTCTAATACATGTATCCTATACTGACTATTCTATTTATCCATTAGGTCTAATAAATGTATCCTATACTCACTATTCTATTTATCCATTAGGTCTAATAAATGTATCCTATACTGACTATTCTATTTATCCATTAGGTCTAATAAATGTATCCTATACTGACTAGTCTATTTATCCATTAGGTCTAATAAATGTATCCTATACTGACTAGTCTATTTATCCATTAGGTCTAATAAATGTATCCTATACTGACTATTCTATTTATCCATTAGGTCTAATAAATGTATCCTATACTGACTATTCTATTTATCCATTAGGTCTAATAAATGTATCCTATACTGACTATTCTATTTATCCATTAGGTCTAATAAATGTATCCTATACTGACTAGTCTATTTATCCATTAGGTCTAATACATGTATCCTATACTGACTAGTCTATTTATCCATTAGGTCTAATAAATGTATCCTATACTGACTAGTCTATTTATCCATTAGGTCTAATAAATGTAACCTATACTGACTAGTCTATTTATCCATTAGGTCTAATAAATGTAACCTATACTGACTAGTCTATTTATCCATTAGGTCTAATAAATGTATCCTATACTGACTAGTCTATTTATCCATTAGGTCTAATAAATGTAACCTATACTGACTAGTCTATTTATCCATTAGGTCTAATAAATGTAACCTATACTGACTAGTCTATTTATCCATTAGGTCTAATAAATGTATCCTATACTGACTAGTCTATTTATCCATTAGGTCTAATAAATGTAACCTATATTGACTAGTCTATTTATCCATTAGGTCTAATAAATGTATCCTATACTGACTATTCTATTTATCCATTAGGTCTAATAAATGTATCCTATACTGACTAGTCTATTTATCCATTAGGTCTAATACATGTATCCTATACTGACTATTCTATTTATCCATTAGGTCTAATAAATGTATCCTATACTGACTATTCTATTTATCCATTAGGTCTAATAAATGTATCCTATACTGACTATTCTATTTATCCATTAGGTCTAATAAATGTATCCTATACTGACTAGTCTATTTATCCATTAGGTCTAATAAATGTATCCTATACTGACTAGTCTATTTATCCATTAGGTCTAATAAATGTATCCTATACTGACTATTCTATTTATCCATTAGGTCTAATAAATGTATCCTATACTGACTATTCTATTTATCCATTAGGTCTAATAAATGTATCCTATACTGACTATTCTATTTATCCATTAGGTCTAATAAATGTATCCTATACTGACTAGTCTATTTATCCATTAGGTCTAATAAATGTATCCTATACTGACTAGTCTATTTATCCATTAGGTCTAATAAATGTATCCTATACTGACTATTCTATTTATCCATTAGGTCTAATAAATGTATCCTATACTGACTAGTCTATTTATCCATTAGGTCTAATACATGTATCCTATACTGACTAGTCTATTTATCCATTAGGTCTAATAAATGTATCCTATACTGACTAGTCTATTTATCCATTAGGTCTAATAAATGTATCCTATACTGACTAGTCTATTTATCCATTAGGTCTAATAAATGTATCCTATTCTGACTAGTCTATTTATCCATTAGGTCTAATAAATGTATCCTATACTGACTAGTCTATTTATCCATTAGGTCTAATAAATGTATCCTATACTGACTAGTCTATTTATCCATTAGGTCTAATAAATGTATCCTATTCTGACTAGTCTATTTATCCATTAGGTCTAATAAATGTATCCTATACTGACTAGTCTATTTATCCATTAAGTCTAATAAATGTATCCTATACTGACTAGTCTATTTATCCATTAGGTCTAATAAATGCATCCTATACTGACTAGTCTATTTATCCATTAGGTCTAATAAATGTATCCTATACTGACTAGTCTATTTATCCATTAGGTCTAATAAATGTATCCTATACTGACTAGTCTATTTATCCATTAGGTCTAATACATGCATAATAACACTAAGTGTAATAGTGTTTTTATTAGCCTCCAAAGCACTACAGCCACTCTGTGATGACACGCTCTTCTGATTTATTGAGGGATCTAGTCTAGATTAAACCTCATAGACAGTTTTATCATGTGGAGGTTTCATTCAGGTCTCTCTGTTTAACCAAATACTCTGTTAATCTTTGGCAGAAGAGAGACCAGACTCTCACTCTGACAGCGGGAAGAGTCCTTTAGGGGAAGCAGCCCCAACGACGTCCAAACCAGCAAGACCACACCAATGCTCCCAGTATGGAAATGGATTTGGACAGTCAGGGAATCTAAAAGTGAATGAAAGAACACACACTGGAGAGAAGCCATATCAATGCTCCTGGTGTGAAAATAAATATGTATCATCAGGGGACCTGAAATCACATGAGGGAACACACTCTGTTGAGAGGCCTTTCCAATGCTCCCAGTGTAGAAAGAGATTTATCCAGTCATCGCATCTGAAAGAGCATGAAAGAATACACACAGGAGAGAAGCCTTTCCAATGCTCTCAGTGTGGAAAGGGTTTTAGACACTCAGGGCATGTAAAAGTGTGAAAGAGGGAAAAACATGAGAGAACACATTAGAGAGAGGCCTTTCCAATGTTCCCAGTGTGGAAAGAGATTTATTCAGTCATCACATCTAAAAGAGCACAAGAGAATACACACAGGAGAACAACCATTCCAATGTTCCCAGTGTGGAAAGACATTTATTCAGTCATCACATCTGATAAAACATAAGATAATACACACAGGAGAACAACCATTCCAATGTTCCCAGTGTGGAAAAAGTTTTACCCAGTTAGGGAACTTGAAAACACATGAGAGAACACACTTAGTAGAGAGGCCTTTCCAATGCTCCCAATGTGCAAAGAGTTTTACCCAGAAAGCAAGCCTGAAAAGGCATGCAGGAACACACACAGGATAGAAGCCTTTCCAATGTTCTCAGTGTGGAAATACATTTTCCCAGTCAGAGGACCTGAAATCACATGAGAGAATAGAGGCTGTGTTCTGACTTGTGTTTTTGACTGAGAATTTGTGCTTTTGGTTTATGCTACATGAAATCAAATTGTATGTATGAAAGTTTACTCAAAAATAGGCCTACTTTTGTTGTTCTTTTCTTCTCAAGACATGATCACATCGAAAATCAGAATATTATAATTTATTTTGATTATGCGTTTTGATTGATTGTATACACCCATAGATGTTCATTATATGATTTGGATGTTGGTATTTCAAGAGAATCTTGCACAATCAGAAACAATCAGATCTTTAGTTATCAAAAAGGGTTACAGAGAATTCGGAACGCAGCCAGTATTTGTGCCATTAAACCCCCTACAACCCATCCAGAATGCCGCAGCCCGTCTGGTGTTCAACCTTCCCAAGTTCTCTCACTTCACCCCCCTCCTCCGCACACTCCACTGGCTTCCAGTTGAAGCTCGCATCCGTTACAAGACCATGGTGCTTGCCTATGGAGCAGTGAGGGAACGGCACCTCTGTACCTTCGGGCTCTCTGATCAGTCCCTACACCCAAACGAGGTTAGTGCGTTCATCCACCTCTGGCCTGCTGGCTCCCTTCCTCTGCGGAAGCATAGTTCCCGCTCAGCCCAGTCAAAACTGTTCGCTGCTCTGGCACCCCAATGGTGGAACAAGCTCCCTCACGAGCCAGGACAGCGGAGTCACTCACCACCTTCCGGAGACATTTTGAAACCCCACCTCTTTAAGGATTACCTGGGATAGGATAAAGTAATCCTTCTACCCCCCCCAAAAAAATTGTGAAGTGGTTTTCCCACTGGCTATAGGGTGAATGCACCAATTTGTGAGTCGCTCTGGACTAGAGCGTCTGCTAATGACGTAAATGTGCCCTTGAGCAAGGCACTTAACCCTAATTGCTCCTGTAAGTCGCTCTGGATAAGAGCGTCTGCTAAATGACTAAAATGTAAATGTAAATGTTAATTTTGATTCTGGGTTTTGATTTATTGAATTAAGGCTGTCCCCGACTGGTCTACATTTTAAAATGTGTATTTTTCAATATTTAAACACACTATGTGTTTTAATAAAATCAACTATATGCAGGCTACTGAGCTTGTCTGATGCTTTAAGCACAATGTGATTAAATAATTAAGACACACAAATGACTCAAGGGGGAGCCAGAGATCAAGATAGCCTAACCAGAAGAAAAAATCCTGTTCCCGAACCACTTCCTCCTCCCACTGATGCCTTCACAGATTCTGCCTGAAGTTGCCGGTAATAGGCTTCACCAGGGGTCGGCAACGTTTTCCATTTGGAGTGCCAATTTATCTTACCATTTCTACCGATCTACGTGCCAGTTATGATTGTCATATGCACATTTTTGTGGAACTGTTAAATTTATTTTATATTAAAGTATTTCTGTCTCAAAATTATTGTCATGTGATTAATAAAAAATATATCTAAATGAAAGTTATACAAATCTAAAAGTACTTATATTTCCATTGCCAACTATGTAAAGATAGCCTACATAAAGCCAACAAATAAAAACATTGCAGCCTGCAGGTAGAAAATATCATTTTTATCATTTATATACTGTATACAGTATACAAACGTAGAGCTAATCTAAACCGTGATTGACCACACACTCCAGCACAGTAGGGGGCGGCATGCACCTTAAACGTTTATTTGCGGACCGCCGATATACCATAGAAGAAGAATAAGTGACGTGTAATCTAGTGGACGGGAAGGGACGCGTCTTCCACAACAACAACCCAGCTTCTGATACAAACACCTAGCCAGCAGAAAACCGAAACAATGAAGCTCTTTAGACGATTTTTGTGTATATAAATCTCGGTGTTTTTAACACAATCCTGTTTTTGTATCTACTAGATAGTTAACTCAAACGTAAGTTGCTTGTTAAAATTGTACATTTGTTAAGATTGATACTGACCCTAGCACTAGGCTAATCCCCAATGCTAGCTAGCTAACATTCACGACCATGATCTCACAAAGCTACTCCCGCCCTGCTAAAGAAGAGGAGGTCTGCTGGACGGAGAAAGAAGCTCTGGGGCTGAACATTGTCGTAAAAGAGGAAGAGGAGGATATTGCAGTGAAAGGAGAGGAAAAACCTTTCAGAATGATAAAGGGGGAAGAAGAGGCTATCACATTGAAAAAAGAAGAGGAGGATGTTACAGTGAAAGAAGAGAAAGAACCTTTTGGAGTGGAAGAGGGGATAGAGGCTATCACAGTGGAAGAGGAGGAGGTAGAAGCTTTCAGAATGAAAAAGGAGGAAGAGGAGGCCATCAGATTGAAAGAGGAGGAGGATGTTACAGTGAAAGAAGCGGTAGAACCTTTTGGAGTGAAAGAGGAAGAGGAGGAAATCTCAATAAAAGAGGAGGAAGAGGTTTTGGGAGTGGAAGGGGAGGAGGAGACTAAATATCTGATTAACACCAGTGAGTATTTTCTTAAAAACAGGGGCACAAACACTTTGTGAACTAATGTGTTTTTTTTGATGGGCATTCTATTGAAGTTCTAGTCTTGCTAACACCAGCCACTCTACGTCCTTGACTTGAGAGGTTGGAACGGCTGTTTTGATGTGTTGCACGAAGCAGTGGTCCTCTGTAGCTCAGCTGGTAGAGCACGGCGCTTGTAACGCCAGGGTAGTGGGTTCGATCCCCGGGACCACCCATACACAAAAATGTATGCACGCATGACTGTAAGTCGCTTTGGATAAAAGCGTCTGCTAAATGGCATATTATTATTATTATTATTATTATTATTAACTATAATGAAGGGGCTGTGCGCTCAGACTTCAAGGCGGCACCCTACGGTGGTTGGATATCCGCGTTTCAAATGGAACGATTCATGATATATTGCTTTACATAGGACAGCCCCAGCTCTTCCGGTTCCAGCCAGCCCTTCCGGGATAACCAAGCACACACAGTAGCTAGCACAAACCTTTGGAGTTTGGACATCGTTTGACCAGTGGTGGAAAAAGGACCCAATTGTCATACTTCAGTAAAAGTAATAGAAAATGACTCAAGTAAAAGTGAAAGTCACCCAGTAAAATACTACTTGAGTAAAAGTATTTGGTTTTAAATTTACTTAAGTATCAAAAGTAAAAGTACAAATCATTTCAAATTCCTTATATTAAGCCAAACAGATGGCGCCATTAATATTATTATGATTAATAATAGTATAATTATTTAATGGAAAGAAATGTATGTATGTAAAAAAAAAATTGGATGGAAAGCCAGGGGCACACTCCAACACTCAGACATCATTTACAAACAAAGCATGTGTGTTTAGTGAGTCCGCCAGATCAGAGGCAGTAGGGATGACCAGGGATGTTTTCTTAATAAGCGTGTGAATTGGACCATTTTCCTGTCCTGCTAAGCATAAAAAATGTAACGAGTACTTCTGGGTGTCAGGGAAAATGTATGGAGTAAAAAGTACATTATTTTCTTTAGGAATGTAGTGAAGTAAAAGTTGTCAAAAATATAAATAGTAAAGTACATATACCCACAAAAAACGACTTAAGTAGTACTTTAAAGTATTTACTTAAGTACTTTACACAACTGCGTTTGCCGCTAACATTATGAATAGGGCGCATAATTAGGCTTTTCCCCTACGCCTGTTGGCAAGACCGCCAATACAATCTCCCCTCGCACAAAGGCTTGACCGCCAATACAATCTCCCCTCGCACAAAGGCTTGACCGCCAATACAATCTCCCCTCGCACAAAGGCTTGACCGCCAATACAATCTCCCCTCGCAGAAAGGCTTGAAATGCTTCAAGTTGCTACTATTTTAATTCCTAAATTGGTCATCATTATGTGGCAGCGTTGCGTCTCCTTTTCAGAAAGCTCCATCAGAGTTTTTCTTCCCACAGTTTTAGTTAGCTAGCCAACTAGCCTAACTTTAGCTTGGCTTGTTTACCTCTGTAGTGGGGGGGGGGGGCGTAGCAAATTGACGAGGAAGGGTGGAGGGTGTTGGGCATGCAAATAGCGTGCATATGAAAACCAATCAAAAAGTTGCTCAAAGTTGCTAAAAATTTGAGCTAACCTCCCCTTTTAGCAGGAGTTTCCAGGCCAGTGAGTCACAGCTCGCTGTGTAGTAACATGGGTCGCACTTCAGCCAGACTACTGAAGTTCTTTCAGTACTGTAGGAATTGTTAAAGGGGCAATCTGCGATTGTTACATACATTTTTTGTAACTTTTAAATGATTTATATTTAGGCCTAGCCCAATATATTTATATATACATATTCTCCAAGAATCAATAGCTATGCCTATATTAGCCCAAACGGAAGACAGTTTTATCACGTGGAGGTTTCATTCAGGTTTCTCTGTTTAACCAAATACTCTGTTTGTCTTTGACAGAAGAGAGACCAGACTCAGAGGAACCAGAGCCAGAGACGTCCAAACCAGCAAGACCACACCACTGCTCCCACTGTGGAAAGAGTTTTACTAAGTTAGGGAACATAAAAATACATAAGACAATGCACTCTGGAGAGAAGCCTCACCATTGCTCCATTGACGTGATGGCGAGCGGGGATCAGCATGAGAGAAAACACACAGTACATGAGAGAAGACATCACATGAGAATAGAGTTCTGACTTGTGTTTTTGACTGATCATTTGTGTTTTGTTTATGCCACATGAAATCAAATTGTGTATATGAAATCATACTGAAAATTGATTTTTTTGTTTCTCCAGATCTGATTCCTTAAAGAATCACCAGAGAATCCACACAGGAGAGAGGCCGTACAGCTGCTCAGTGTGTGACAAGTGTTTCACCATTAAGGGTCACCTTACTAGACACCAGCTGACACACACAGGGGAGAAATCTCACCACTGCTCTGACTGCGGGAAGAGTTTCACTCTCTCAGGCAACCTAAAAACACATCAGTTAACACACACAGGAGAGAAGCCTTACCACTGCTCTGACTGTAAGAAGGGTTTCATCACTAAAGGTCAACTGACTGACCACCAACAGAGACACACAGCGGAGAAAACTCACTACTGCTCTGAGTGCGGCAAGAGCTTCAAGTGTTTAGTGGACCTGAGATGCCACGTTCAGCGCAAACACAGTGGGACACCCTACCATTGCACCCTCTGCGAGCGCAGCTTCAGCTCCCCACAGCATCTGAAGTACCACCAGATGAGACACACGGGAGAGAAACCGTTCGTCTGCACCGACTGCGGGAAGAGATTCACTCAGAGTGGGGGGTTGACATACCACAGGAGGATTCACACCGGAGAGAAACCTCACAGCTGTGATCAGTGTGACAAGAGTTTCACTATGAAGAGCAGTCTGCAATCACACCAGCGGACACACAGAGGAGAGAAGCCTTTTAAATGTGATCAATGTGGGAAGAAATTCACTCAGTCAACTAAACTGACTGTACACAAGAGAACACACAGGAGAGATGGCTTTTAGTTGTGATCAATGTGGGAAGAGATTCACTGAGTCAGGAACCCTCAATCTTTTTTGCATGGACCAGTGAAATGATGAGGTTCAATGGGAGGGCTGTGTTATGAGGCTCTCTGGAGCAACACACTGAGGTCAGAGGGAGGGGTGGAGGGAGGGTTGGGGCAGTGTTCATTCTGTCACCTATTTTGGGATGTAGTTTTAGTCTTTATGACTAAAATACCTTTTAGTCTTAGTCCCATTTTAGTAATTTCATTCTTCTTAGCTTTAGTTATTATCAGTCGACTAAAACTCTAGACAATTTGTGTGCAGTTTTGGTCATTTTAGTCCTATTTTACTCATTGTATACTGAACAAGAAATATAAACGCAACATGTAAAGTGTTGGTCCCATGTTTGAGCTGAAATAAAAGAAACCAGAAATTTCCCATACGCACAAAAAAGCGTATTTCTTTCAAATTTTGTGCACACATTTGTTTACATCCCTGTTAGTGAGCATTTCTCCTTTGCCAAGATAATCCATCCACCTGGCAGTTGTGGCATATCACGAAGCTGATTAAACAGCATGATCATTACACAGGTGCACCTTGTGCTGGGGACAATAAAAGGCCACTCTAAAATGTGCAGCTTTGTCACAACACAATGCTACAGATGTCTTACGTTGTTACGGATACAGGTATCCTGTGTTTTTGTGTGTTTCTACTCCTTCTGCCCTAATCACAGGTGTCCTGTATGTTCCTGATTGGTGGTCGTTGAGGTGTCTGCTGATTGGACCAATCAGTGAACATTCCTGTGCATTGCACCACCTGTTACTCGTTTTTTCGATCACACATCCCATTATATAAAAACCAGTCACTTGTGTTTGTTGTGAGAGAGAGAATATTTCTGTATGTGAGTATGGACACTGTGGTGTCCTGTTTTTGTTCACTCACTAAGTTGCCGGTTACTCTGGTTGGTAATTTTGTTAGACCACTGTTTTGTATGTGAGTAATGGATACTGTGATGTCCTGTGTTTAGAGTACTCATTAATTTGCTGGTTACTCTGTTTGGTAACTATTGTGTGTTTCTGGGAAAAGGGGAGTTTGAGCTAGCTGCCCTTGGGCATACATTTCCCGTAGAAAGAACTGTCTATAAACACTAGTTAGACCTGAGCGGACCACCCACTGTATTTTTGTATGGTAGCAGTAGCCTAGCGGTTCTTGAGGCAGGCAAGATCAGTTTAGGGTGTTTTTACACTATTGTTTCATTTCTTGGGTCCTGCTCAGCCCTTTTTCCCAAACCTTTACCGTGTGTTCAGAAATAAACCATTTGTGTTTGACGGTAGTTCATGGTTGTTGTGTCATATTTGTTCTCACTGTTCCATGCCACACTTATAATTTACATGAATTATGTTACGGGTTTCATGTCCATCACCCTAGACGTTCAAAGCCACGGGGTTCGTAACATAAAGTGGGGGCTCGTCTGGGATCTATCCCCTGCTACTCATGCAAATTAGTAAGTGTCTGGTTCAGTGTTGAGCTTGGCAGCTGTAACTACCTGTTTTTTTTTGTGTTCAGTAGTCGACGGCTCGTGTTGCTAGTAGGATGGCTACTTTTGAGTTGGATGCATTTTTGGAAAACCCTACGTGGGAGGTTTTTGAGAATTGCCGTAGAGTGGATCTACAGGTTTTGGCTGACCACTTTTCTGTACCCATACCGAGGGGTTTAGTGAAAGCAGAAGTTAGGGGAAGTAGTGCTAGCGATATTGTTGAACGAGCGAGTGCTTGAGTTACCGCCGCCTGAGTCTGCTGCTCCTGTAGGGGAGGTGGTGGCTGTTCCTGTAAGCCCATCAGTGTCTGAGGACGAGGCTAAGGCTCCGGCCACATTGCCCCGTTATGACCCACTCTCCCCACTGACTGACAGTGATGCCAGGATGGATGTCCGCTTGACACGGCTCCAAATGGAGGCGGAAGAGCGGGCACAAATCAGGCTAGACAAACTGGAGACGCGTAAGATGGAACTGGAGACGCGTAGGCTTGATCAAGAACTGGAGACGCGTAAGATGGAACTGGAGATGCGTAAAATGGAACTAGAGGCAGAAACAGCGAGGTTAGTCTCTGCTAATACTATGCCTGCTAGTGAGCCATCCTCACCAGCTGTGTCATCTGCTACGTTTGATATTAGTAGGCAGATCACCTTGGTACCTGTGTTCAGGGGAGTCAGAGGTTGATTCCTATTTCAGTGTGTTTGAACGGATAGCGGTAGCATTGAAATGGCCCGAAGAGGTATGGTGCCTATTACTTCAGTGTAAACTAACAGGTAAAGCCCAAGAGGTTCTGGCAGCGCTACCTCTTGAAGACAGTTTGAATTATGAAGTGGTCAAAGCTACTGTTCTTCGTGCCTATGAGCTTGTTCCTGAGGCATATCGACAGAGATTTAGGTCTCATAAAAAGTTTTGTATGGTAGCAGTAGCCTAGCGGTTCTTGAGGCAGGCAAGATCAGTTTAGGGGTGTTTTACACTATTGTTTCATTTCTTGGGTCCTGCTCAGCCCTTTTTCCCAAACCTTTACCGTGTGTTCAGAAATAAACCATTTGTGTTTGACGGTAGTTCATGGTTGTTGTGTCATATTTGTTCTCACTGTTCCATGCCACACTTATAATTTACATGAATTATGTTACGGGTCTCATGTCCATCACCCTAGACGTTCAAAGCCACGGGGTTCGTAACATACGTTTTGAGGGAGTGTGCAATTGGCATGCTGAATGCAGGAATTTCCACCAGAGCTGTTAACAAATAATTGAATGTTCATTTTTCTACAAAGCAAAAACAGGTTTTTAGGAATGTTTGCTAATTTATGAAAAATACTAAACGGGAATATAACATTTACATAAGTATTCAGACCCTTTACTCCGTACTTTGTTGACGCAGCTTTGGAAGCGATAACAGCCTTGAGTCATCTTGGGTATGACGCTACAAGCTTGGCACACCTGTATTTGGGGAGTTTCTCCCATTCTTCTCTGCAGATCCTCTCAAGCGCTGTCAGGTTGGATGGGGAGCGTTGCTGCACAGCTATTTTCAGGTCTCTCCAGAGATGTTCGATCGGGTTCAAGTCCGGCCTCTGGCTGGGTCACTCAAGGACATTCAGAGTCTTCTCCCAAAGTCACTCCTGCGTTGTCTTGGCTGTGTGCTTAGGGTCGTTGTCCTGTTGGAAGGTGAACCTTCGCCCCAGTCTGAGGTCCTGAGCGCTCTGGAGCAGGTTTTCATCAAGGATCTCTCTCTTTGCTCTGTTCATCTTTCCCTCGATCCTGACTAGTCTCCCAGTCCCTGCCGCTGAAAAACATCCCCACAGCATGATTTTGCCACCACCATTCTTCACCGTAGGGATGTTGCCAAACTTTCCTCCAGACGTGACGCTTGGCATTCAGGCCAAAGAGTTCAATCTTGTTTCTCATGGTCTGAGAGTGCTTTAGGTGCCTTTTGGCAAACTCAAAGAGGGCTGTGATGTGCCTTTTATGGAAAAGTGGCTTCCGTCTGGACACTCTACCATAAAGGTCAGATTGGTGGAGTGCTGCAGAGATGGTTGTTCTTCTGGAAGGTTCTCTCATCTCCACAGAGGTATTCTGGAGCTCTGTCAGAGTGACCATCGGTTTCTTGGTCACCTCCCTTACCAAGGCCCTTCTCCCCCGATTGCTCAGTTTGCGGGCGGCCAGCTCTAGGAAGAGTCTTGTTGGTTCTAAATGTTCTATGTATTACCACTGCTCTCAGTGTGGAAAGGAATATATCACATGAAATATAGGCTACTTAAAGTTCATGAGCGAACACACATACTGCTCGTACACTTGTGTGTTTTTCCATATACAGTTGAAGTCGGAAGTTTACATACACTTAGGTTGGAGTCATTAAAACTCGTTTTTCAACTACTCCACAAAGTTCTTGTTAACAAACTATGGTTTTGGCAAGTCGGTTAGGACATCTACTTTGTGCATGACACGAGTAATTTTTTCCAACAATTGTTTACAGACAGATTATTTCACTTATAATTCACTGTATCACATTTCCAGTGGGTCAGAAGTTCACATACACTTAGTTGACTGTGCCTTTAAACAGCTTGAAAAATTCCAAAAAAATGATGTAATGGCTTTAGAAGCTTCTGATAGGCTAATTGACATCATTTGAGTCAATTGGAGGTATACCTGTGGATGTATTTCAAGGCCTACCATAAAACTCAGTGACTCTTTGCTTGACATCAAGGGAAAATCTAAATAAATCAGCCAAGACCTCAGAAAGAAAATTGTAGATCCCCACAAGTCTGGTTCATCCTTGGGAGCAATTTCCAAACGCCTGAAGGTACCACGTTCATCTTTACAAACAATAGTACGCAAGTATATACACCATGGGACCACACAGCCGTCATACCGCTCAGGAGGAGACGCGTTCTGTCTCCGAGAGATGAACGTACTTTGATGCGAAAAGTGCAAATCAATCCCAGAACAACAGCAAAGGACCTTGTGAAGATGCTGGAGGAAACAGGTACAAAAGTATCTATATCCACAGTAGAACAAGTCCTATATCAACATAACCTGAAAGGCTGCTCAGCAAGGAAGAAGCCACTGCTCCAAAACTGCCATACAAAAATCCAGACTACGGTTTGCGACTGCACATGGGGACAAAGAACGTACTTTTTGGATAAATGTCCTCTGGTCTGATTAAACAAAAATAGAACTGTTTGGCTATAATAATGTTTGGAGGAAAAAGGGTGTGGCTTGCAAGCCGAAGAACACCATCCCAACCGTGAAGCACGGGGGTGGCAGCATCATGCTGTGGGGGTGCTTTGCTGCAGGAGGGACTGGTGCACTTCACAAAATAGATTGCATCATGAGGAAGGACAATTATGTGGATATATTGAAGCAACATCTCAAGACATCAGTCAGGAAGTTAAAGCTTGTTCGCAAATGGGTCTTCCAAATGGACAATGACCCCAAGCATACTTCCACAGTTGTGGCAAAATGGCTTAAGGACAACAAAGTCAAGGTATTGGAGTGGCCATCACAAAGCCCTGACCTCAATCCTATAGAAAATATGTGGGCAGAACTGAAAAGCGTGTGCAAGCAAGTAGGCCTACAAACCTGACTCAGTTACACCAGCTCTGTCAGGAGGAATGGGCCTTCACCCAACTTATTGTGGGAAGCTTGTGGAAGGCTACCCGAAACATTTGACCCAAGTTAAACAATTTAAAGGCAATGCTACCAAATACTAATTGAGTGTATGTAAACTTCTGACCCACTGGGAATGTGATGAAAGAAATAAAAGCTGAAATAAATAATTCTAAATGTATTTGGCTAAGGTGTATGTAAACTTCCGACTTCAACTGTATATATGCACTACCAGTCAAAAGTTTGGACACACCTACTCATTCAAAGGTTTTTCTTTATATTTACTATTTCCTACATTGTAGAATAATAGTGAAGACATCAAAACTATGAAATAACACATATGGAATCATGTAGTAACCAAAAAAATGTTAAGTGAGAATGTCAATTGTGTGCAAAGCTGTCGTCAAGGCAAAGGGTGGCTATTTGAAGAATCTCAAATGTAAAATATATTTTAATTTGTTTAACACTTTTTTGGTTACTACATGATTCCATATGTGTTATTTAATAGTTTTGGTGTCTTCACTATTATTCTACAATGTGGAAAATAGTCCAAATAAAGAAAAACCCTGGAATGAGTAGGTGTGTCCAAACATTTGCAAGGCACTGATACACTGATTATACCAAACATTTGTAACACCTTCCTAATGTTGAGTTGCACCCTCCCCTTTTTCCTTCAGAAAGGCCTCAATTCGTCGGGACTCTACAAGGTGTGGAAAGTGTTCCACAGGGATGCTGGCCAATTTTGACTCAAATGCTTCCCACAATTGTTTCAAGTTGGCTGGATGTCCTTTGGGATGTGGACCATTCTTGGTACACATGGCTAACTGTTGAGCGGGAAAAACCCAGCAGCACCGTTCAAAGGCACTTAAATATTTTGTCTTGCCCATTCACCATCTGAATACACAATCCATCTCTCACAGGTCTCAAAGCTTAACAATCCTTCTTTAACCTGTCTCCTTCCCTTCATCTACACTGTTTGATGTTGATTTAACAAGTGACATCAATAAGGGATCATAGCTTTCACCTGGATTCACCTAGTCAGTCAATGTCATGGACGGAGCAGGTGTTCTTAATGTTTTGTATACTCAGTGTATATCACTACAGATAATCAAGTGTTATTTGCATGTGATGCATTTGCGCTATTGTTTGCAGGATGAGTTGTATCTCATAGAGCGTGGCTTTAAGGGAATAGTATGGTCACATCTAGATAAAAACGAATGTGAAAAATGAACTGAGCAAATGTGTATTAACACATTACCTATTCATATAAGTATTTATTAATAACCTACATATGCATATTAAGCTTCTACGTCTGTGTACAGGAAAGTCTTATTTGTAAGACGTAAGATTAAATATATCAGCTTACTGTTGAATTATTACGACATTCTTTGCCAATACGAACGATGTAGTAAATATTGTTTCCAAACTGCGTTACCCACTCCAGTCAGCAGATGGCGATGTGCGTCTTTCAGGTGATGATTCTTGCGTGACGTACAATGGACTGGACAGGACTCTTCTTCAGCAACAACCACACGGCTACTCTTTCAACCACCTCAGTAGCTTGCTAGCCAACATAAAACCGAAAGATTGAGGCTTTAGACCATGTTTATGTACATTAGCTAATCTCAGTGTTTTAAACACATTTCTGTTGACGTATCTACTGGTTAACTTTCACATAATTTGCAAACTTGTTAAAGATTGAGACTGAGCCTAGCACTAGGCTAGTCGCTAATGCTAACTAGCTAGCGAACAACCCCGACCATGAGCTCACTAAACTACTCCTCCCCTGCTAAAGAAGAGGAGGTCTGGTGTATGGAGAAAGAAGCTCTGGGGCTGAACATTGCCGTGAAACAAGAAGAGGAGGCTGTCACAGTGGAAGAGGAGGAGGTAGAAGCTTTCAGAATGAAAAAGGAGGAAGAGGAGGCTATCACACTGAAAGAAGAAGAGGATGTTACAGTGAAAGAAGAGAAAGATCCGTTTGGAGTGAAGGAGGAAGAGGGGATAGAGGCTGTCACAGTGGAAGAGGAGGAGGTTGAAGCTTTCAGAATGAAAAAGGAGGAAGAGGACGCTGGTATATTGAAAGAAGAAGAAGATGATGTTATAGTGAAAAAAGAGGAAGAACCTTTTAGAGAGGAAGAGGATGCTATCTCAATAAAGGTGAAGAAGGAAGACATTTTTGGAGTGAAAGAGCAGGAGGAGGAGACAGAATATCAGATTAACACCAGTGAGTACTGTCTTAAAAACAGGGGCACAAACTATGCAGTTGTTGAAATAATGTGTGGTTTTTAAGGGGCATTATACTGAAGTTCTACACTTGATTATGTTGTTCTGTCTGAAGAAATCTGCAATTGGTCCATGCATTTTTGTAATTTTTAAATTAGTGACATAGAGGCCTAGCCATTAATTGTTGGAGAATGTAGCCTAATTGTAAACAAAGACGTAGAGTTTCAAAACAGGGTTAAAACTATAATTTTGATCTCATGCTCTGGTCAGTCCTTGCATCCATAGCTCTGTCTATGAATTTGAGAGGGGTTACTCTCCAACCCCGTCCCTCAGCTTTATACCAAAACAGTGGCAGGGTTTCCGCTGTTTTGTTGTTTGAACCGCAAATTGCCCCTTTAGTTCTAGTAACCTACCAAATAACAATAATGTACACTTAAAGTGTATCCTATACTAGTTTATTTATCCATTAGGTCTAATAAATGTATCCTATACTGACTAGTCTATTTATCCATTAGGTCTAATACATGTATCCTATACTGACTAGTCTATTTATCCATTAGGTCTAATACATGTATCCTATACTGACTAGTCTATTTATCCATTAGGTCTAATAAATGCATAACAACACTAAGTTTAATAGTGTTTTTATCAGCCTCCAAAGCACTACAGCAACTCTGTGATGGACACACTCTGATCTTTTATTGAGGGATCTAGTCTAGATTAAACCTCATAGACAGTTTTATCATGTGGAGGTTTCATTCAGGTCTCTCTGTTTAACCAAATACTCTGCTTTGACAGAAGAGAGACCAGACTCTCACTCTGAGAGCGGGAAGAGTCTTTCAGGGGAACCAGACCCAGAGACATCCAAACCAGCAAGACCACACCACTGCTCCCAATGTGGGAAAAAATTTATCCGGTTAGGACACCTGAAAGAACATAAGAAAACACACACAGGGGAGAAGCCTTATCACTGCTCCCAGTGTGGAAAGGGGTTTGGACAGTCAGGGCATCTAAAAGTGCATGAAAGAACACACACTGGAGAGAAGCCATATCAATGCTCCCAATGTGAAAATAAATGTTTCTCATCAGGGGACCTGAAGTCACATGAGAGAACACACACACACACTCTTTAGAGAGGCCATTCCAATGCTCTCAATGTGGAAAGAGATTTAGCCAGTTATCGCATCTGAAAGTGCATGAAAGAATACACACAGGAGAGAAGCCTTTCCAATGCTCTCAGTGTGGAAAGTGCTTTAGATACTCAGGGCATCTAAAAGTGCATGAAAGAACACACACTGGAGAGAAGCCATATCAATGCTCCCAATGTGAAAATAAATGTTTCTCATCAGGGGACCTGAAGTCACATGAGAGAACACACACACACACTCTTTAGAGAGGCCATTCCAATGCTCTCAATGTGGAAAGAGATTTAGCCAGTTATCGCATCTAAAAGTGCATGAAAGAACACACACTGGAGAGAAGCCATATCAATGCTCCCAGTGTGAAAATAATTTTTTCTCATCAGGGGACTTGAAAAAACATGAGAGAACACACTTAGTAGAGAGACCTTTCCAATGCTCTCAGTGTGAAAATAGTTTTATTCAGTCATCGCATCTGAAAAAACACAAGAAAATACACACAGGAGAACAACCATTCCAATGCCCTCATTGTGGAAAAAGTTCTACCCAGTTAGGGAACTTGAAAAGGCATGAGATGACACACACAGGAGAGAAGCCTTTTCACTGCTCCCTGTGTGGAAAGAGTTTTACCCATTTAGGGAACCTGAAAATGCATGAGATGACACACACAGGAGAGAAGCCTTTTCACTGCTCCCAGTGTGGAAAGGGTTTTGGACACTCAGGGCATCTAAAAGTGCATGAAAGAACACACACTGGCGAGAAGCCATATCAATGCTCCCAGTGTGAAAATACTTTTTTCTCATCAGGGGACCTGAAATCACATGAGAGAACACACTTAGCAGAGAGGCCTTTCCAATGCTCTCAGTGTGAAAAGAGTTTTACCCGGTTAGGGAGCCTGAAAAGACATTTGAGAACACACACAGGGGAGAAGCCCTACCGCTGCTCAGACTGTGGAAAAAGATTTACCCAGCTAGGGGATCTGAAATCACATAAGCGGACACACACAGGAGATAAGCCTTTCCAATGCTCTCAGTGTGGAAAAAGTTTTGCCTGGTTAGGGACACTGAAAAAGCATGAGATAACGCACACAGGAGAGAAGCCTTTCCAATGCTCCCAATGTGGAAAGAGTTTTACCCAGTTAGTGAACCTGAAAAGGCATGAAGGAACACACACACAGGATAGAATTCTTTCCAATGTTCTCAGTGTGGAAAGACATTTTCCCAGTCAGAGGACCTGAAATCACACGAGAGAATAGAGAGGCTGTGGTTCTGACTTATGTTTTTGACTGAGAATTTGTGCTTTTGGTTTATGCTACATGAAATCATATACTGTGTGTATGAAAGTTTACTCTAAAATAGGCTTTTGTTTTAGTTTTTCTTCTCAAGACATGATCACATCTAAAATCAGAATATTTGATTTAATTAGAATATATTTTACATGTATTTTATTTGTATTATGAATGTTGATTGATAGGCATAAACCCTTAGATGTTCATTGTATTATTTGGATATTTGTATTTCAAAATGTAAATTATTTTTAGATGAATAGAATGTGCATTTCTTGATTCTAACCTTGAACCCTCTTGAACTGAGTTGTTGTGTTTCATTTAGTTAGTTTGTGTAGTGGTCATAATGGGACCCAAGTCATCCAAAAGGTTGACTCTGGTTTGCACCAGGATGATCATCAAGACCAAAGGAGAATCATCAATATACAAACGGTCAAGCATGGTGTTGGTAATGTGATGGTTTGGGGATGCTTTGCTGCCTCAGGACCTGGACGACTTGCCTCAATAGAAGGAACCATTAATTCTGCTCTGTATTAGAGAATTCTACAGGAGAATGTCAGGCCATCTGTCTGAGCTGAAGCTGAAGCACAGCTGGGTCATGCAGCAAGACAATGATCCAAAACACACAATCAAGTCTACATGAAAATGGCTAAAAAGCAACACATTTGAAGTGTTGGAATGGCCTAGACAAAGTCCAGACCTAATCCCAATTGAGATGTTGAGGCAGGACTTGAAACAAGCAGTTCATGCTTGAAAACCCACAAATGTCGCTGAGTTACAGCAGTTCTGCTGGGACAAAATTCCTCCACAGCGACGTGAGAGACTGATCAACAACTGCAGGAAGCATTTGGTTGGAGTCATTGCAGCTAAAGATGGCACAACCAGTTATTGAGTGCAAGGGGGCAATTACTTTTTCACACAGGGGAATTGGGTGTTGCATAACTTTGTTTATGAAATAAATTAAATAAATATGTCATTGTTGTGTTATTAGTTCACTCAGGTTCCCTTGATCTAATATTAAGTTTTGGTTGAAGAACTGATAACATTCAGTATCAAAAATAGGCAAAAGTAGAGAAAATTAGAAAGGGGGAAAATACTTTTTCACGGCACTGTCCATATAGTTTAATATCATTGCAGTGCGAGGAGAGCTTTATTGACATCGCTTGTCCATATATGTATATATTCTTAATTTATTCCTTACTTAGATTCGTGTGTATTGGGTATATGTTGTGAAATGGTTAGATATTACTTGTTAGATATTACTGCACTGTCGGAGCTAGAAGCACAAGCATTTCACATTTCGCTAAACACGTGTATGTGACCAATAAAATGTTATTTTATTTATTGTAATTTAATTGTATTGTGTAGCTCACACTATGCTGTATCATAAATACACTTTGATTTGATTAGCTTGAACACATGGTTACAATATACGCTATTAAAAAAATAAAATAAAACATGGTTACAATATACGCTATTACAAAATAAAATAAAACATGGTTACAATATAAGCTATTACAGAATAAAATAAAACATGGTTACAATATAAACTATTATAGAATAAAATAAAATAGAGAGGTGAACTATCAATTCATAGAATTTATTTGCATAGATTAAACATGCCATCAATTCAATTGACCCAGTAGTGAACATAAATCATTACTACATAGAATTGCAGGAAATTCGTTTTAAAACAGCCATATAATCAAGCTTTTGGTTTTGGTATATTCGTGCATCTCAATAACCTAAATGCATTATTACCTCCAACTTGGCCCATTTCACATTTCCAGTTGCCCACCCTGACACACCAAGCTAGAGCAGGCCCTGCGTCTCAACCAATAGCCAATGTAGGTTAAATATCCCAAGCAGGGCTACAGAAACTTCCAGAGAGGGTCAGGCTCCTTGGGCGTTGCAGAGAGGGTCAGGCTCCTTGGGCGTTCCAGAGAGGGTCAGGCTCCTTGGGCGTTGCAGAGAGGTCAGGCTCCTTGGGCGTTGCAGAGAGGGTCAGGCTCCTTGGCGTTCCAGAGGGTCAGGCTCCTTGGGCGTTCCAGAGAGGGTCAGGCTCCTTGGGCGTTCCAGAGAGGGTCAGGCTCCTTGGGCGTTCCAGAGAGGGTCAGGCTCCTTGGGCGTTCCAGAGAGGGTCAGGCTCCTTGGGCGTTCCAGAGAGGGTCAGGCTCCTTGGGCGTTGCAGAGAGGGTCAGGCTCCTTGGGCGTTCCAGAGAGGGTCAGGCTCCTTGGGCGTTCCAGAGAGGGTCAGGCTCCTTGGGCGTTGCAGAGAGGGTCAGGCTCCTTGGGCGTTGCAGAGAGGTCAGGCTCCTTGGGCGTTCCAGAGGGGGTCAGGCTCCTTGGGCGTTGCAGAGAGGGTCAGGCTCCTTGGGCGTTCCAGAGAGGGTCAGGCTCCTTGGGCGTTCCAGAGAGGGTCAGGCTCCTTGGGCGTTGCAGAGAGGGTCAGGCTCCTTGGGCGTTCCAGAGAGGGTCAGGCTCCTTGGGCGTTGCAGAGAGGGTCAGGCTCCTTGGGCGTTGCAGAAGGTCAGGCTCCTTGGGCGTTGCAGAGAGGGTCAGGCTCCTTGGGCGTTCCAGAGAGGGTCAGGCTCCTTGGGCGTTGCGGTGACCACTCTGGTTTGGTCAAGCCTCCGACGGGCATCTGCAGTGCCCACACATAGCTTATAGTTGTTCATCATTCTCGCCACCGCCAGAGAGAAGACAGGGAAGAAACCATCATTTACCTCTAGGCTGCTATAGACTCTATATTTATTTGGTTTGTCATTCTGCCGTTTTTCATGGGATTTTAGGGGTAATTAAATCATTTCTTTAGAATTTAACCGAATTAATTTGTCCAGAAATAGTTTGACCAACTCCTTGTATTCTCAAATTGAAAGAGGGAGGGAGAGCCGCTCCTCTGCGCTCCGCCAGGGCTACACCCCTGCTGAAAATATGGGGTTTTGTTTGCGCCATTATTGCCATATTAAATCAAATTGGATAAAGCCTACTCAAAAATACATTTGTATGTTGTTTTAAAAACAATCTCAAGACATTAATTCAATATTGAGTATGTCCGTTTGAATATAGAGTATCAGATTCAATGTACACGCTGATTAAATAGTATTTTTTTAAATCTCACTGTGGTTTCTGTGTTTTTGTGTGTGTGCGTGTGTGTATGTCAAGTGCTATTTCAATGTGAAGCATTTGCGTAATTGTTTACATCGGTGTTGTATCTTACAGAGTGTGGCTTTAAGGGAATAGTGTGAACAGATAGTAGTTAACATTTAATTGACAAGGTTTTTGGGAAAGCCTTTCCATCAACCAGAAGACGTTGTCATTAGCATCATCGCTAACGGCTACACATAGTGGTAGATAAATGCAGACGCGGCATTTCTGTGCTGTTTCCTCTTCAGAAAGTTGAAGGAAAACACAAATCACTTAAGCGAATTTAACGACGACTTGTGGGTTCAGAAAAACGAAGACAAAAAATGAATACAAATTATACCACCACTGGAAGGGCAAAGGGGCATGTGCTCTACACAGGTAAAGCCCTATCTGTCCACGTTGCCTTTGGGTAAGTGGGCACTGCGTCATGTGGCAACACCAACACTCCCCTAAATAGCCTATATGCAACTACTCAGTTGAGAGAAGTTTTCATTGATTTTGGGCAGAATTATATGAGGTGTTATCATGTGTTGTTAGCGATGTGTCTTAGTCAATTTAGCTCGGAATATGCCACCCTAGTCAAACTGTCTCCTAATCCTGCCTAATGGGCAGGTCAGCCCTGGAGGAAAGTATTGGCTGTAATAAGTAAGAGAAAACATAACATCTGGTTGTTTTTAAATGACTTTTATAAAATTGTTTGCCAGAATAGACATTGTAATGGAAATTATTTTCCAATCTGCGTTACCCACTCCAGTCAGCAGATGGTGATGTGAGTCTTTCAGGTGATGCTTCTTGCGTGACGTATAATCTAGTGGACGGGACGGGAAGCTTCTTCAACAGCGACAAAAGGGTACTGATTTGACCGTAGCTTGCTAGCGAACATAACACCGAAACATTGAAGCTCTTTAGACCAATCTTGTGTATTTAATCTTAGTGTTTAGCACATAATGTTTACGTGTCTACTAGTTCATTTAAACGTAATTTGCTTGTTAAATTATCAAATGTGTTAAATTGCTACTGCACTAGGTTAATCGCCCGGAGCTTGAGCTCACTAAACTAGACGGAGAAAGAAGCTCTGGTGAAAGGAGAGGAAGAAGCTTTAGAATGAAAAAGGAGGAAGAGGAGGCTATCACATTGAAAGAAGAAGAGGATGATATTACAGTGAAAGAGGAAGATGGAAAAGAGGTTGTCAGAGTGGAAGAGGAGGAGGTAAAAGCTTTCAGAATCAAAAAGGAGGAAGATGCCATAACATGGAAAGAAGAAGAGAATGTAGTGAAAGAAGAGGAAGAACCTTTTGGAGTAAAAGAGGAAGAGGAGGCTATCTCAATAATAGAGAAGCAGGAAGACGTTTTGGGAGTGAAAAAGGAGGAGGAGGAGACTGGAGATCAGATTAACACCAGTGAGTATTGTCTTAAACGGGCACAAACTACACTACCAGTCAAAAAGTTTGGAGGCAAAGGGTGGCTATTTGAGAATCTCCAAATATAAAATATATTTTGATTTGTTTAACACTTTTTTGCTTACTGCATGATTCCATATGTGTTATTTCATAGTTTTGATGTCTTCACTATTATTCTACAATGTAGAAAATAGTAAAAAATAAAGAAAAATCATTGAATGAGTAGGTGTGTCCAAACCTTTAACTGGTACTGTATGCAGTTCTTGAACTAATGTGTGGTTTTTAAGGGGCATTCTACTGAAGTTATATACTTCAATATGTTGTTCAGTACTGTATAAATTGTTAAAGGTTCAATCTGCAAATGGTACATATATTTTTTGGACTTTTAAATTAGATTTATTGAATTCTCCATGTGGTCTACATTAAAGTGCACTTCATCTAATATAACAGGCTTTTAAAATTCAATGTTTGTGCATAATTTCTATTTAAAATATCAAAGGGATGCAAAAGGAACCCAATTTGTGGAACGACCCTTCTACATTTGCATCAGAAACAATGTTTTACAAAATCATGATGAAAGTGGCCATTTTAGACCCTTTTTAGACACATTAATGGCTCTTGTAAGACCCTATGATTGTAATAGACGGTCATAAGTTTACCATCTGTTTGATGTTCTCGTTCACACAGGAGAGAGATACGACTATCATGGATCCTCTGGGGAGCCTCAACAACATCCTGATGCTGACGAGGCAGAGAAGAGTCTCTCCAGATCAGAACACCAGATGGTACAGCTTGGTCTGGTCTAGCATACAGCTTGCTCTATCGGGGTCTGGTCTGGGTTTCTGTAAAGCACTTTATGACAACAGTGACATCAGCATCCATAATGATATGCGTCTATGTCCCCTCTATATGGTTACCAGGACAACACCAGCCCTTCCGCCCTCCCAGAGTCCCCGTGTCGTACCTCTCCCAGTAGCACCTTACTGCTGGGTCTGAAGAGGTTGTCTGTACGGCTGGTGGACTGCAGGGAAAGCAACGGGGCTGGAGTGGAACTGTGAGAGGAGGAGAAGAGAAGAAAGGAGCAGATTTGATTCATCAAAGTAAGTGCTGTAGTTTAGTTTGAACAAATAAAATAGATCTGCCCACTGGTATCTGTTACCAGGACAACCAGCAGAGTTCTGTTAGTTGACATGAAGATACACTGGTATCTGTTCCCAGTAGGGCTGTCCCGACTAATAACAATCTTGGTCAATCGATTGGTAGACATTTTTAAACGTGTATTTTTCCAATATAGACATACACTATGTGTTTTTAATAAAATCAACTATATGCATTGAGCTTTGTCTGATGCTTTAAGCTCAACTTTGATGAAATAAGACACAAATGACACAAGAGGGAGCCAGAGATCAATTACAAGCTCCTCCCACTCCTGCTGTTACTCTCCTGAAGGTAACAGGAAACACGGAAGAGTCGGCAACTTTTTATCTTGACAATTTATCTTACCATTTCTATCGACTTTAATAACCAGAAGAAGAAAAAACTTCACCTGACCCAACCATTCTCCTCCCTGTCCAGTGTTTCCTTTAAAATACTATCAAGAATATGCATATCCTTGCTTTAGGTCCTGAGTTACGGGCAGTTAGATTTGGGTCATTTTAGGCGGAAATTGAGATGAAGGGTCCTACCCAGAAGATCAAATCAAATCAAATCAAATCAAATCAAATTTTATTGGTCACATGCGCCGAATACAACAGGTGCAGACATTACAGGAAATGCTTACTTACAGCCCTTAACCAACAGTGCATTTATTTTAAACAAAAAAGTAAGAATAAAACAACAACAAAAAAGTGTTAGAAAAAAGAGCAGAAGTAAAAATAAAGTGACAGTAGGGAGGCTATATATACAATAGAATAAAGTGACAGTAGGGAGGCTATATATACAGGGGGGTACCGTTGCATAGTCAATGTGCGGGGGCACCGGCTAGTTGAGGTAGTTGAGGTAATATGTACATGTGGGTAGAGAGTTAAAGTGACTATGCATAAATACTTAACAGAGTAGTAGCAGCGTAAAAAGTATGGGGTGGGGGCAGTGCAAATAGTCCGGGTAGCCATGATTAGCTGTTCAGGAGTCTTATGGCTTGGGGGTAGAAGCTGTTGAGAAGTCTTTTGGACCTAGACTTGGCACTCCGGTACCGCTTGCCGTGCGGTAGCAGAGAGAACAGTCTATGACTAGGGTGACTGGAGTCTTTGACAATTTTGAGGGCCTTCCTCTGACACCGCCTGGTATAGAGGTCCTGGATGGCAGGGAGCTTTGCCCCTGTGATGTACTGGGCCGTACGCACTACCCCTCTGTAGTGCCTTGCGGTCAGAGGCCAAGCAGTTGCCATACCAGGCGGTGATGCAACCAGTCAGGATGCTCTCGATGGTGCAGCTGTAGAATTTTTTGAGGATCTGAGGACCCATGCCAAATCTTTTTAGTCTCCTGAGGGGAATAGGCTTTGTCGTGCCCTCTTCACGACTGTCTTGGTGTGTTTGGACCAAGATAGTTCGTTGGTGATGTGGACACCAAGGAACTTGAAGCTCTCAACCTGTTCCACTACAGCCCCGTCGATGAGAATGGGGGCGTGCTCAGTCCTCTTTTTTTTCCTGTAGTCCACAATCATCTCCTTTGTCTTGGTGCACGTTGAGGAGAGAGGTTGTTGTCCTGGCACCACACGGCCAGATCTCTGACCTCCTCCCTATAGGCTGTCTCATCGTTGTCGGTGATCAGGCCTACCACTGTTGTGTCGTCGGCAAACTTAATGATGGTGTTGGAGTCGTGCCTGGCCATGCAGTCATGGGTGAACAGAGAGTACAGGAGGGGACTGAGCACGCACCCCTGAGGGGCCCCCGTGTTGAGGATCAGTGTGGCAGATGTGTTGTTACCTACCCAGAAGATGTTTTAACCCAACCATTCTCCTCCCTGTCCTGCTTAACCTGACCCAACCATTCTCCTCCCTGTGCTGCTTAACCTGACCCAACCATTCTCCTCCCTGTCCTGCTTAACCTGACCCAACCATTCTCCTCCCTGTCCTGCTTAACCTGACCCAACCATTCTCCTCCCTGTCCTGCTTAACCTGACCCAACCATTCTCCTCCCTGTCCTGCTACATGACCCAACCATTCTCCTCCCTGTGCTGCTTAACCTGACCCAACCATTCTCCTCCCTGTCCTGCTTAACCTGACCCAACCATTCTCCTCCCTGTCCTGCTTAACCTGACCCAACCATTCTCCTCCCTGTCCTGCTTAACCTGACCCAACCATTCTCCTCCCTGTCCTGCTTAACCTGACCCAACCATTCTCCTCCCTGTCCTGCTTAACCTGACCCAACCATTCTCCCTCCCTGTCCTGCTTAACCTGACCCAACCATTCTCCCTCCCTGTCCTGCTTAACCTGACCCAACCATTCTCCTCCCTGTCCTGCTGGCTTTCACAGATTCTGCGTTACTCTCCTGAAGTTGCCCGGTAATAGGCTAAACGAGGAGTCTGCAACCTTTCTCATGTGGAATGCATATTTATCTTACCATTTCTACCGATCTGCGTGCCAGTTATGGTTTTCATGTGCACATTTTCGTGGAACATTTTCATTTCATTTTATAATAACGTCTCTTCATATCTCAAAAGTATTGTCATGTGGTTAATCAAAATTATATCTAAATCAAAATTAAAATGATACAAACCTAAAAAGTTACTTCTATTGCCATTGCCAACTTTGTAAAAATAGCTTTTATAAAGCCTACAAATAAAAACATTGCAACCTGCAGGTAGAAAATATCCTGATATAAATAAATATCCTATAAATCACATTGGCTATGCTTGACCTGTCTGCAACGAACTTGAAAACATTGTATCAACTATTAACTTGAGTCTGGCCTGAAGCTCTGGCTAGTGAACTTGCAACATTGTATAAAATATTCTGGGCCCTCAGAGTTTCCTGCACCAGGAAACAGGGACAGACACATCTGCAGGCTATTTACACCAAGGGATAAGAAGCAGTGCTTTACTTGGGCAGGAGTTCACCGTAGCTGAGTACCGGCACCTCAAATGTTCTAATGCTTGAGCTCCTGTTCCTCTTATAGAATATTAGCTCAAAAAGTATTGTGGATCTCCAGCTTCTAAATATAAACAGTACCAGCACCCAAAATAAGTACATTATGGAGTCTTAAAGGAGGCCTGTAGCATCTAATGATGAAACATTATGGAGTCTTAAAGGAGGCCAGTAGCATCTAATGATGAAACATTATGGAGTCTTAAAGGAGGACTGTAGCATCTAATGATGAAACATTATGGAGTATTAAAGGAGGACTGTAGCATCTAATGATGAAACATTATGGAGTCTTAAAGGAGGCCAGTAGCATCTAATGATGAAACATTATGGAGTCTTAAAGGAGGACTGTAGCATCTAATGATGAAACATTATGGAGTATTAAAGGAGGACTGTAGCATCTAATGATGAAACATTATGGAGTCTTAAAGGAGGACTGTAGCATCTAATGATGAAACATTATGGTCTTAAAGGAGGACTGTAGCATCTAATGATGAAACATTATGGAGTCTTAAAGGAGGACTGTAGCATCTAATGATGAAACATTATGGTCTTAAAGGAGGACTGTAGCATCTAATGATGAAACATTATGGAGTCTTAAAGGAGGCCAGTAGCATCTAATGATGAAACATTATGGAGTATTAAAGGAGGACTGTAGCATCTAATGATGAAACATTATGGAGTCTTAAAGGAGGACTGTAGCATCTAATGATAAAATATTATGGAGTCTTAAAGGAGGACTGGGATGAAAAGGGAAAGGAAAGGGGATATCTAGTCAGTCACAGCTGAATTAATTCACCCTAAATGTGTCTTCCTCATTAAACCCAACACCTCTGAATCAGAGAGGTGAGGGGGCTGCCTTAATCGACGTTCCACGCCATCAGCGTCCGGGGAGCAGTTGTTGGGGTTAACTGCCTTGCTCAATGGCAGAATGGCAGATTGTTCCACCTTGCGGGGGATTCGAACCAGCGAGCTTTCAGTTACTGGCCCAACACTCTTAACCGCTAGTCTACAAATGTTCCAACTTCAATTAATTATTTCTCAATGATGCTTTAAAGGAGAAGTTTACCCAAAATCCAGAAACTCTGAAGTGATTCCATACTATGAAACTAGTCCAGTGGACTAGTTTCATGACAAAGCAAAAACAGGTTTTTATACATTTTTGCAAATGTAAAAAAAAAAAAAAACAGAAATACCTTATTTATATATTTACATATTTAGACCCTTTGCTAAGAGACTCGAAATTGAGCTCAGGTGCATTATGTTTCCATTGATCATCCTTAAGATGTTTCTACAACTTGATTGGAGTCCACCTGTGGTAAATTCAATTGATTGGACATGATTTGGGAAAGGCACACACCTGTCTATATAAGGTCCCACAGTTGACAGTGCATGTCAGAGCAAAAACCAAGCCATGAGGCCGAAGGAGTTCTCCGTAGACGTCTGAGACAGGATTGTGTCGAGGCACTGATTGGACATGATTTGGAAGGGTACCAAAAAATTATGCAGCATTGAAGGTCCCCAAGAACACAGTGGCCTCCATCATTCTTAAATGGAAGAAGTTTGGAACTACCAAGACTCTTCCTAGAACTGTCCGCCCGACCAAACTGAACAATCGGGGAGAAGGGCCTTGGTCAGGGAGGTGAACAAGAACCCGATGGTCCTCTGAAAGAGAAGAATGGGAGAAACTCCCCAAATACAGGTGTGCCAAGCTTGTAGCGTCATACCCAAGAAGACTCCAGGCTGTAATCGCTGCCAAATGTGCTTCAACAAAGTACTGCAACAATTTCAACTATTTACAGTTCACTATTATTCTACAAAGTAAAAAAATATTAAAAATAGTGAAACCCTTGAATGAGTGGGTGTGTCCAAACTTTTGACTGGTAGTGTATACTGAACAAAAATATAAACGCAACATGCAACAATTTCAGCAATTTACAGTTCATATAAGCAAATCAGTCAATGTAAATAAATAAATTAGGCACTAATCTATGGATTTAACATGACTGGGCAGTGGCACACAGCCATTGGTGGGCCTGGGAGGGCATAATCCCACCCTCTTGGGAGCCAGGCCCAGCCAATCAGAATCAGTTTCTCCCCATTTTATAGGGCTTTATTACAGTTAGAAATACTCCAGTTTCCTCAGCTGTCCGGATGGTTGGTCTCAGACTATGTGGAGGTCCTGGGCTGGTGTTGTTATATGTGGTCTGTGGTTGTGAGACCGGTTGGATGTACTGCCAAATTCTCTAAAATGACGTTGTAGAGAAATTAACATTCAATCTCTGTCAACAGCTCCAGTGGATATTCCTGCATTCAGCATGCCAATTGCACGCTCCATCAAAACTTGAGACATCTGTGGCATTGTGTTGTGTGACAAAACTGCACATTTTAGAGTGGCCTTTTATTGTCCCCAGCACAAGGTGCACCTGTGTAATGATCATGCTGTTTAATCAGCTTCTTGATATGCCTTACCTTGGCAAAGGAGACATGTTCACTAACAGGGATGTAAACGAATTTGTACACAACATTTGAGAGAAATAAGCTTTCGTGCGTATGGAAAGATCCTGGGATCTTTTATTTCAGCTCATGAAACATTGGACCAACACTTTACATGTTGCATTTATATTTTGGAACATCTAACATCCAAAAGGTTCCACATTATTTTTTACTTCACCAAAAATATAATGACATTAGTGAGTCAGAATGTAAAAAATGTGTGAAAAAAAAAAAAAAAAAAAAAAAAGCTATTTAAACAGCAGTGTCGGACCCTTTTGACAACGGTGAGATGTTACTGATGTACTTTGTGTATAGTTTAGGACTTCCACACAAAATTACTTATTTACTTATTTTAGGTTTAAGGAAGTGTGCGGTCATACAGCCATGAAGGTTATACATTTACAACCACCTGCTCGATAGGAATCCAGCAATGTCTGTGTCTTGAGTGTCCTAGAACTGTCTAGTTTTTTGTGTTCTGACTCATAAAACAGAATGAATTAAATAAGTAATGTAAACATATTATCAGTAAATACCAGGAATTACTCTACAACATAGTTTTAAATGATGAAATGTTTGAAAACTGGCCTCAGGTTATTGAGGGATCTGATTAAATTTCATAGGGACCGTTTTATCATGTGGAGGTTTCATTCAGGTCTCTCTTTAAATAAACGCTGTCTTTGGCAGGAGAAAAACCAAACTTCGGAGGAACCAGAGACGTCCAAACAAGCAAGACGACGCCTCTGCTCCCAGATTGGAAAGAGTTTTGCCAAGTCAGGAAGCCTGAAAAGACACGAGAGAACACACACAGGAGAGAAGCCATACAATTGTGCCCAGTGTGGGAAATAGTTTTAACCAGTTAGGAAGGCTGAAAGTTCACGAACAGTACACACAGGGGAGAAGCTTTTCCATTGCGCCCAGTGTGGGAAGAGTTTTAACAAGTTAGGAAACATGAAATCTCATGAGCGTATACACACAGGGGAGAAGCCTTACCACTGCTCCCAGTGTGGGACTAGGTTTACCAAGTTAGGAAGCCTGAAAAGACATGAGAGGACACACACAGGAGCGAAGCAACACCATTGTACCCAGTGTGGAAAGAGTTTTAACCAGTTAGGAAACATGAAAGCTCATGAGCGAATACACACAGGGGAGAAGCCTTTCCATTGCTCCCAGTGTGGAAAGAGTTTTAGCCAGTTAGGAAGCCTGAAAGCTCATGAGCGAATCCACACAGGGGAGAAGCCCTCACCACTGCTCCCAGTGTGGAAAGCGTTTTAACCGGTTAGGAAAGCTGAAAGAACACATGAGACTCCACACAGGGGAGAAGTCTTACAAATGTTCAGACTGTGGGAAGGCATATTACTCATCACAGTCACTTAAAAGTCATATGAGAATCCACACAGGAGAGAATAATTACTTCTCCTAGTGTGTAAATTGATATTCACATCACATTGAGAAAACAAGAATTGAATATGGAGTATGTCAGTTTGAATATAGAGTAGATCAGATTCCATGTGTTTAAATTGTCCTTTTTTAAACTCTGACTGTGTGTGTTTATCTGGGTGTGTCATTCCTCTAGCACTACAGATAATCAAGTGATATTTGGATGTGATGCGTTCTCTCTATTGTTTAATTAAATGAAAATGTTCACTGACTCGCCACGGATTCCTTGTTCGACTTTCCTGGGGGGGCATTTACAAGCCTCCCACTGGTTGAATAAATGTTGTTTCCACATCATTTCAACAAAACAAATCCATGTGATGTTAGATAAATGTGGAAAACTCAACATGAGGTATGACAGGTGATATTTTGTGTTTATTTCATGTTGAATTCACTTTTGTTGACGACTCAAACAAATGTCAATAAAAACTAGATGTTGAACTGACGTCTGTACCCAGTGGGCTGGTTTGAATAAGCGGCAGGTGTTGGATCAATATCCACCTTAGTAGCAAAGTTTCCATGCAAATTGCCACAGATTTTCATGTGATTATTCTCAATTCTGCATAAAACAATATATGGATTTTCCCACCAGAAATGTTTCCATCCAACAGACTTATTGCGGATCAAAGGCTTCACATAAGCGCAGGTTAGCTCAACCATCCCGTATACGGGACACCGATCCCGTAGAGGTTAAATTCCCATGTACCGAATGAAAATTACAAGTTAAATGGGTTCCAATCGCATTTTCAATTCTCTACTGATGGTTTTAAAAAGGGTTGCGTTTAAATAGCAAACGTTCTCTTGTAGCCAACAGCTCACAGATACAGTGCGGGTAGGCTTTCTACATTATGAGATTATTATGGATAAGAGCGATATTATTTTATTTGTCAAATGGCAACCAAGCATCGATCATCATGTCACCAGAATAAGACCCTAATTTTTGGGAATGGAGCATCAAGCTCATCACGTGCACTTTCACCACTCTGTGAAGTTCAGAACTTATTTCATCTGTAGCCTAATAAACTGCATGGGTTCCCAAGTCGTAGTGGGAGGACCACACAACATATCATCGCATGACTCCAAGTTAACTTTGATTTGATGGTTATTATCCCACCATGTAAAACGACCGAACAAATTGTCTGTCGGCATTTATAAAATTGTACCCGCATATCCTGTTTCCATCAGCCCGTCATTACTTTTGAAATGGTTGGATCAACATCCACCTTCATGATATGGATGAAGCCTGATTTGGAATGTCTCAGAAGTTCTATCTGGCTTCGTAGTACACCCCTCTGATAATCAAGTGATATTTACATGTGATGCATTTGCTCCATTGTTTACATTTAAGTTGGTGGGCCACTCTGATGATTTATATCTTACTGAGTTGGGCTTTAAAGGAATAGTATGGTGACATCTTAGTGTGGCTTCCCTGATTTGGAAAGTCTGAGTAGTTTTAGCTTCATAGTACTCTATAGGTAAGGCTGTACAGGCCAATATGAATGTTCAATACACACAATAAAGGATCTGGAGAAGGTCTGTATGGAGGAGTGGGCCAATATCCCTGCTGCAGTGTGTGCAAACCTGGTCAAGACCTACAGGAAACGTATGTTCTCTGTAATTGCAAACAAAGGTTTCTGTACCAAATATTAAGTTCTGCTTTTCTGATGTATCAAATACTTATGTCATGCAATACAATGCAAATTAATTACTTAAAAATCATACAATGTGATTTTCTGCATTTTTGTTTTAGATTCCGTCTCTCACAGTTGAAGTGTACCTATGACAAAAATTACAGACCTCTACATGCTTTGTAAGTAGGAAAACCTGCAAAATCGGCAGTGTATCAAATACTTGTTCTCCCCACTGTATATACCCTGATTATACCAAACATTTGGAATACCTTCCTAATATTGAGTTGCACCCTCCCCTTTTTCCCTCAGAACAGCCTCAATTCGTCGGGACATGGACTCTACAAAGTGTGGAAATCATTCCACAGGGATGCTGGCCCATGTTGACTCCAACGCTTCCCAAAATTGTGTCAAATTGGCTGGATGTCGTTTGGGTGCAGTGGAGGCTCCTCAGAGGAGGAAGGGGAGGACCATCCTCCTGAGTGATTTTCAGACAAAAAAAAACATTAAAAAAGTTCTACTTTTTAGATAAAACTATATTAAATATAAGCACGTCACCAAATAATTGATTAAAACATGAAGGTCTACAGTAGCCACAACAGCACTCTGTAGGGTAGCCCCATGGTATAGCACGGAGGACAGCTAGCTTCCGTCCTCCTCTGGGTACATTGACTTCAACACAAAACCTAGGAGGCTCGTGGTTCTCAAGCCCTTCCATAGACTTACACAGTAATTATGACAACTCCCGGAGGACATCCTCCAAACTATCAGAGCTCTTGCAGCATGAACTTACATGTTGTCCACCCAATCAAAGGATCAGAGAATGAATCTAGTACTGAAAGCATAAGCTACAGCTAGCTAGCACTGCAGTGCATAAAATGTGGTGAGTAATTGACACAAAGAGAGAGAAATACAATAGTTGAACAGTTTTGAACAAATTAATTTCTTCCAAAATGAAGGAAAAGTGAGAGAGAGAGAGAGATTTCGTCATTTTTTTCTCCACTTTCAGTTTCACTTAGCTAGCAAATGCAGCTGGCTAGTTTATTTACTCAAACACTCGGCTCAAACAGAGGGATGCTATGTTAGCTAGCTGGCTATGACTATCCAACACAACACTGGAACTCTTCCAAGACAAGGTAAGCTTTTGGTTTTATTAATTTATTGCCTCCAGGCCCACCGGTGTAAGTGCTAAACTGCTTACTGACTGTACACTGTAACATTATTGCATGATTGTAGCAGGTATACTAATGTGTTACTTCTATTATGGGGCGGCGCACAATTGGCCCAGCATCGTCCAGGGTAGGGGAGGGAATGGCCGGCAGGGGATGTAGCTCAGTTGGTAGAGCATGGCGTTTGCAACGCCAGGGTTGTGGGTTCGATAAAAATAATGTATGTGCTAACTGTAAGTCGCTCTGGAGAAGAGCGTCTGCTAAATGACTAAAATGTAAATGTATTATCTATGTTGACTATGACTTTACTTTAGCTAAAATGGTGACAACGATGTAGGCTGTGTGTAGCAGTTATGATATGGTTTGGCTTGGAAAGGTTTTTTCGCCTTGTCACATACAGCTGATGTGTTTTGCATTGAAGTCCAGAAGCGAAGGGAAAAGGTGAGAGGAGGAGAGCACATAGATGCGAGAAGAAATACAACGTGGCTGTTATGAAAGTGAACTGTGTTTACGCGTGATCAGGGGTGTATTCATTCCGCCGATTCTGTTGAAAAACGTTTCTAAAACTGAACAAAACCGGGATAAACGTACCTGAATTTGTCCAATAGAAACTCTTGTTTATAACTGTTGGACTAATGATTACACACTATGTCAGCTAGATACAGGCAACAGTTTGGAAGGTGGTATTGAATGTGTCACTGTCTGTCACCTCAAATGTTTATCTCGACCTGTGTGCACCTACATTCTAAACTTTCATTCATAGGCTAGGTTGTAGCAACCTCATGATGGGTACAGGGAAAAGTATCATGTAGTAGCATAAACCTATCGCTGTTACATTGAACAGGGTGAATGGAACATGAATGACAGTCATCCAATGTGGTGTAATAGAAATAAGGCCATGCTCATGATTTAGTTTTTTGTCCTCCGTCATCTTAAACGGCACCAACATCCACTGTTTGGGTGGTGGACCATTCTTGGTACACATGGGAAACTGCTGAGCTGGAAAAACCCATATTTAAGTGCAGTTCTTGACACAAACCGGTGCGCCTGGCACCTACTACCATACCCCGTTCAAAGGCACTTAAATATTTTGTCTACCCCATTCACCCTCTGAATGGCACACATACACAATCTATGTCTCATTTGTCTATAGGCTTAAACATCCTTCTTTAACCGGTCTCCTCCCCTTCATCTACACTGATTGAAGTGGATTTAACAAGTGACATCAATAGTTGGATCATAGCTTTCACCTGGATTCACCTAGTCAGTCTATGTCATGGAAGGAGAAGGTATTCTTTAATGTTTTGTATACTCAGTGTATATCACTACAGAAAATCAAGTGCTATTTGCATGTGATGCATTTGCTCTATTGTTTACAGGATTATTTGTATCTTATAGAGCGTGGATTTAAGGGAATAGTATGGTCACTTCTAGATAAAAACGAATGTGAAAAATGAACAGAGAATGTGTATTAACACACTACCTATTCATAGAAGTATTTATTAATTCAATCAATCAAATTGTATTTATGAAGCCCTTTTTACATCAGCAGATGTCACAAAGTGCTATACAGAAACCCAGCCTAAAACCCCAAACAGCAAGCAATGCAGATGTAGAAGCACGGTGGCTAGGAAAAACTCCCTAGACAGGCAGAAACCTAGGAAGAAACCTAGAGAGGAACCGGGCTCTGAGGGGTGGCCAGTCCCCTTCTGGCTGTGACCGGTAGAGATTATAACAGTACATGGCAATTAAGGCCAGATTTTTCTCCAAGATGTTCAAACGTTCATATATGTTCAGCAGGGTCAAATAATAATCTCAGTGGTTGTAGAGGTTGCAACAGGTCAGTACATCAGCAGTAAACATCACTTGGCTTTTCATAGCCGGGCATTTAGAGGTTGAAATAGCAGGTGTGGTAGAGAGAGAGAGTTGAAAACAGCAGGTCTGGGACAAGGTAGCACGTCCGGTGAACAGGTCAGGGTTCCATAGCCGCAGGCAGAAGAGTGGAAACTGGAGCAGCAGCACGACCAGGTGGACTGGGGACAGCAAGGAGTCATCAGGCCAGGTAGTCCTGAGGCATGGTCCTAGGGCTCAGGTCCTCCGGGATGGGAGGGAGAGAGGGAGAGAGAGAGAATTAGAGGGAGCATACTTACATTCACACAGGACACCGGATAAGACAAGAGAATAACACCAGATATAACAGACAGACCCTAGCCTCCCAGCACATAGACTATTGCAGCATAGATACTGGAGGCTGAGACAGGGGGTTCGGGAGACACTGTGGCCCCGTCTGACGATACCCCCAGACAGGTCCAACCAGGCAGGATATAACCCCACCCACTTTGCCAAAGCACAGCCCCCACACCACCAGAGGGATATCAACAGACCACCAACCTACTAACCTGAGACAAGGCTGAGTATAGCCCACGAAGATCTCCTCCACTGCACGAGCCCGAGGGAGCGACAAACCGGACAGGAAGATAACGTCAGTGACTCAACCCACTCAAGTGATGCACCCCTCCTAGGGACGGCATGGAAAGCACCAGTAAACCAGGGAAACAGCCCCTGAAATAGGGTCAGAGGCAGAGAATCCCAATGGAGAGACAGGAACCTAAATCTAAATATTAATATTAAGCTTCTACGTCTGTGTACAGGAAAGTCTTATTTGTAAGACGTAGGAGAAAATATATCAACTTATTGTTAAATTATTACGACATTCTTTGCCAATACGAACGATGTAGTAAATATTGTTTCCAAACTGCGTTACCCACTCCAGTCAGCAGATGGCGATGTGCGTCTTTCAGGTGATGATTCTTGCGTGACGTATAATGGACTGGACGGGACACTTCTTCAGCAACAACCACACGGCTACTCTTTCAACCACCTCGGTAGCTTGCTAGCCAACATAAAACCGAAAAATTGATGCTTTAGACCATGTTTATGTACATTAGCTAATCTCAGTGTTTTAAACACATTTCTGTTGACGTAATATTATTGATTGAAAGGTTGATACTGAGCCTAGCACTAGGCTAGTCGCTAATGCTAACTAACTAGCTTACATCCCTGACCATGAGCTCACTAAACTACTCCTCCCCTGCTAAAGAAGAGGAGGTCTGGTGTATGGAGAAAGAAGCTCTGGGGCTGAACATTGCCGTGAAACAAGAAGAGGAGTATGTTACAGTGAAAGGAGAGGAAGAAGCTTTCAGAATGATAAAGGAGGAAGAGGATGCTATCACACTGAAAGAAGAAGAGGAGGGTGTTACAGTGAAAGAAGAGAAAGATCCGTATGGAGTGAAAGAGGAAGAGGGGATAGAGGCTGTCACAGTGGAAGAGGAGGAGGTAGAAGCTTTCAGAATGATAAAGGAGGAAGGGGACGCTGGTATATTGAAAGAAGAAGAAGAGGATGTTAAAGTGAAAAAAGAGGAAGAACCTTTTAGAGAGGAAGAGGATGGTATCTCAATAAAGGTGAAGAAGGAAGACGTTTTGGGAGTGAAAGAGCAGGAGGAGGAGACAGAATATCCGATTAACACCAGTGAGTACTGTCTTAAAAACAGGGGCACAAACTATGCAGTTCTTGAACTAATGTGTGGTTTTTAAGGGGCATTCTACTGAAGTTATATACTTCAATATGTTGTTCAGTTCTGTAGGAATTGTTAAAGAGTAAATCTTAAAATATCAAATGGACGCAAAAGGCACCCAATTTGTGGAACTATCTTTTCACATTTGCATCATAAACAATATTTTATAAAATCATGATGAAAGTGACCGTTTAGGCCCTGTTTAGATATATTAATGCCTCTTGTAAGACCCTATGATTGCAATAGAAGATAATACGTTTACCATCTGTTTGATGTTCTCGTTCACACAGGAGAGAGACATGACTATCATGTATCCTCTGGGGAGCCTCAACAACATCCTGATACTGACGAGGCAGAGAAGAGTCTCTCCAGATCAGAACACCAGATGGTACAGCTTGGTCTGGTCTAGCATACAGCTTGCTCTGTCGGGGTCTGGGCTGGGTTTCTGTAAAGCACTTCATGACAACAGTGACATCAGCATCCATAATGATATGTGTCTGTGTCCCCTCTATATGGTTACCAGGACAACGCTAGCCCTTCCGCCTCCCAGAGTCCCTGTGTCGTACCTCTCCCAGTAGCACCTTACTGCTGGGTCTAAAGAGGTTGTCTGTGCGGCTGGTGGACTGCAGGAAAACAACGGGGCTGAGTGGAACTGTGAGAGGAGGAGAAGAGAAGAAAGGAGCAGATTTGACTCATCAAAGTAAGTGCTGTAGTTTAGTTCGAACAAATAAAATAGATCTGCCCACTGGTATCTGTTACCAGGACAACCAGCAGAGTTCTATTAGTTGACATGAAGATACACTTGTACCTGTTCACAGTAGGTAAAAAAATCTTTGTCGACCAATCGATTGGTAATTTTTTTAACTGTGTATTTCCATATATACAGTGGGGAGAACAAGTATTTGATACACTGCCGATTTTGCAGGTTTTCCTACTTACAAAGCATGTAGAGGTCTGTAATTTTTATCATAGGTACACTTCAACTGTGAGAGACGTAATCTAAAACAAAAATCCAGAAAATCACACTGTATAATTTTTAAGTAATTAATTTGCATTTTATTGCATGACATAAGTATTTGATACATCAGAAAAGCAGAACTTAATATTTGGTACAGAAACCTTTGTCTGCAATTACAGAGATTATACGTTTCCTGTAGGTCTTGACCAGGTTTGCACACACTGCAGCAGGGATTTTGGCCCACTCCTCCATACAGACCTTCTCCAGATCCTTCAGGTTTCGGGGGCTGGCTAGGCCACCCAGGACCTTGAGATGCTTCTTACGGAGCCACTCCCTAGTTGCCCTGGCTGTGTGTGTTTCGGGTCGTTGTCATGCTGGGAAGACCCAGCCACGACTCATCTTCAATGTCTTACTGAGGGAAGGAGGTTGTTGGCCAAGATCTCGCGATACATGGCCCCATCCATCCTCCCTCTCAATATGGTGCAGTCGTCCTGTCCCCTTTGCAGAAAAAGCATCCCAAAAGAATTATGTTTCCACCTCCATGCTTCACGGTTGGGATGGTGTTCTTGGGGTTGTACTCATCCTTCTTCTTCCTCCAAACACGGCGAGTGGAGTTTAGACCAAAAGCTCTATTTTTGTCTCATCAGACCACATGACCTTCTCCCATTCCTCCTCTGGATCATCCAGATGGTCATTGGCAAACTTCAGATGGGCCTGGACATGCGCTGGCTTGAGCAGGGGGACCTTGCGTACGCTGCAGGATTTTAATCCATGACGGCATAGTGTTACTAATGGTTTTCTTGAGACTGTGGTCCCAGCTCTCTTCAGGTCATTGACCAGGTCCTGCCGTGTAGTTCTGGGCTGATCCTCACCTTCCTCATGATCATTGATGCCCCACAAGGTGAGATCTTGCATGGAGCCCCCAGACCGAGGGTGATTGACCGTCATCTTGAACTTCTTCAATTTTCTAATAATTGCGCCAACAGTTGTTGCCTTCTCACCAAGCTGCTTGCCTATTGTCCTGTAGCCCATCCCAGCCTTGTGCAGGTCTACAATTTTATCCCTGATGTCCTTACACAGCTCTCTGGTCTTGGCCATTGTGGAGAGGTTGGAGTCTGTTTGATTGAGTGTGTGGACAGGTGTCTTTTATACAGGTAACGAGGTTCAAACAGGTGCAGTTAATACAGGTAATGAGTGGAGAACAGGAGGGCTTCTTAAAGAAAAAACTAACAGGTCTGTAGAGAGCCGGAATTCTTACTGGTTGGTAGGTGATCAAATACTTATGTCATGCAATAAAATGCAAATTAATTACTTAAAAATCATACAATGTGATTTTCTGGATTTTTTGTTTTAGATTCGTCTCTCACAGTTGAAGTGTACCTATGATAAAAATTACAGACCTCTACATGCTTTGTAAGTAGGAAAACCTGCAAAATCGGCAGTGTATCAAATACTTGTTCTCCCACTGTATATACAGTACACGTCAAAAGTTTGACACTTCTACTCATTCCAGGGTTTTTCTTTATTTTTACTATTTTCTACATTGTAGAATAATAGTGAAGACATCAAAACTGAAATAACACAAATGGAATCATGTAGTAACCAAAAAGTGTTAAACAAATCAAAAATATATTTTATATTTGAGATTCTTCAAAGTAGGCACCCTTTGCCTTGATGACAGCTTTGCACACTCTTGACATTCTCTCAACCAGCTTTTTGAGGAATGCTTTTCCAACAGTGTTGAAGGAGTTCCCACATATGCTGAGCACTTTGTTGGCTGTATTTCCTTTACTCTGCGGTCCAACTCATTCCAAACCATCTCAATTGGGTTGAGGTCGGGTGATTGTGGGAGGCCAGGTCATCTGATGCAGCACTCCATCACTATCCTTCTTGGTCAAATAGACCTTACACAGCCTGGAGGTGTATTGGTTCATTGTCCTGTTGAAAAACAAATGATAGTCCCATTCAGCGCAAACCAGATGGGATGGTGTATCGCTGTAGAATGCTAGAGGTAGCCATGCTGGTTAAGTGTGCCTTGAATTGTAAATACATCACGCCAGTGTCACCAGCAAAGCACCCCCACACCATCACACCTCCTCCTCCATATTTCACAGTGGGAACCACACATGCAGAGATCATCCATTCACCTGCTCTGCTTCTCACAAAGACACGGCGGTTGGAACCAAAAATCTCAAATTTGGACTCATCAGACCAAAGGACAGATTTCCACCGGTCTAATTTCCATTGCTCGTGTTTCTTGGCCCAAGCAAGTCTCTTTTTCTTATTGGTGTCCTTTAGTAGTGGTTTCTTTGCTGCAATTCGACCATGAAGGTCTGACGCACGCAGTCTCCTCTTAAAAGTTGATGTTGATATGTTTCTGTTACTTGAACTCTGTGAAGCATTTATTTGGGCTGCAATCTGAGTTGCAGTTAACTCTAATGAACGTATCCTCTGCAGCAGAGGTAACTCTGGGTCTTCCGTTCCTGTGGCGGTCCTCATGAGAGCCAGTTTAATCATAGCGCTTGATGGTTTTTGCGACTGCACTTGAAGAAACGTTCAAAGTTCTTGAAATGTTCCGTATTGACTGACCTTCATGTCTTAAAGTAACGATGGACTGTCATTTCTCTTTGCTTATTTGAGCCATTCTTGCCATAATATGGACTTGGTCTTTAACCAAATAGGGCTATCTTCTGTATACCCCCCTACCTTGTCACAACACAACTGATTGGCTCATACGCATTAAGAAGGAAATGAATTCCACAAATTAACTTTTAACCAGGCACATCTGTTAATTGAAATGCATTCCACCTCATGAAGCTTGTTGAGAGAATGCCAAGAGTGTGCAAAGCTGTCATCAAGGCAAAGGGTGGTTACTTTGAAGAATCTCAAATCTCAAATATATTTATATATTTGTTTAACACCTTTTGGGTTACTACATGATTCCATATGTGTTCTTTCATAGTTGTGATGTCGCCACTATTATTAATGTAAACAATTGTAAATATAAAGTAAAACCCTTGAATGAGTAGGTGTGTCCAAACCTTTGACTTGTAGGGTATATGATGATGTCATAGTGAATTCATGATATGTCAATGAACAAGCCTTTCTTTCATACTTTTATAATATAGCTCTATACAGTGCCTTCGGAAAGTATTCAGACCCCTTGACTTTTTCCATATTTTGTTCCATTACAGCCTGATTCTAAAATGGATAAATATTTTTAAAAATCTCGTCAATCTACACACAATACCCCTTAATGACAAAGTGAAAACATGTTTTTAGAAATTTTTGCAAATGTATATAGAAACATAAATACCTTCTTACATATGTAAATGTATGTGTATTTGTTTATTTAACTAGGCAAGTCAGTTAAGAACAAATTATTATTTACAATGACGGCCTACCCCGCCAAACCTCCCCTAACCAGGACAACGCTGGGCCAATTGTGCTCCGCCCTTTGGGACTCCCGATCACGGCCGGTTGTGATACAGCCCGGGATCGAACCTGGGTCTGTAGTGACGCCTTAGGCTGCTGCACCACTCGGTTCCCCCACGTGGTCTGCGGTTGTCAGGCCAGTTGGATGTTCTGCCAAATTCTCTAAAACGACGTTGGAGGCGGCTTATGGTAGAGAAATTAACATTAGATTCTCTGGTAACAGCCCCAGTGGATATTCCTGCAGTCAGCATACCAATTGCACGCCCTCAAACCTTGAGACATCTGTGGCATTGTGTTATGTGACAAAACTGCACATTTTAGAGTGGCCTTTTATTGTCCCCAGAACAAGTTGCACCTGTGTAATGATCATGCTGTTTAATCAGCTTCTTGATATGCCTTATCTTGGCAAAGGAGACATGTTCACTAACAGGGATGTAAACAAATTAGTGCACAACATTTGAGAGAAATAAGCTTCGTGCTCTTCGAAAAAATGGGACCAACACTTTACATGTTGCGTTTATATTTTTAGGAACAAAATATTTCACATTCTTTTTTACTTTACCCAAAATATCATGACAATAGTGATAGTCAAAATGTAAATAATGTTGAATGTCTAAATTAGAAACATTGCCATTGAAACATCATGTGTCGGACCCTTTCGACAACGCGGAGATGTTACTGATGTGCTTTGTATCTGTCTCAAATGTAAAAACAAATAAGTAAATACGTTTTGGACTTCCACACAAAATTACTTTTTTTACTTAATTTAGGTTGAAGGAAATGTGTAGGTCTCATTCTGTATCATACAGCTATTAAGGTTATACATTTACAACCATCTGCACGATAGGAATCCAGAGATGTTTGTGTCATGAGTGTCCTAGAACTGTCTATTTTTTGTGTTCTGACTTATAAACAGAATGAATAAAATAAGTCATGTAAATATATTATCAGTAATTACCAGGGATCTTTACATTATTTGTTTCATAGCAAGGCAGTTTTATCAAGTGGAGGTTTCATTCAGGTCTCTCTTTAAATAAACACTGTCTTTGGCAGGAGAAAAACCAAAGTCGGAGGAACCAGAGACGTCAAAACCAGCAAGACGACACCTCTGCTCCCAGTGTGGAACTAGGTTTGCCAAGTTAGGAAGCCTGAAAAGACATGAGAGGACACACACAGGAGCCAAGTCACCCCATTGCGCACAGTGTGGAAAGAGTTTTAAGGAGTTAGGAAAGCTGAAAGCTCATGAGCGAATACACACAGGGGAGAAGCCTTACCACTGCTCCCATTGTGGAAAGAGTTTCAACCAGTTAGACACCCTGAAAACTCATGAGCGAATACACACTGGGGAGAAGCCATACCATTGCGCCCAGTGTGGAAAGCGTTTTAACCACTTAGGAAACATGAAATCTCATGAGCGAACACACACAGGGGAGAAGCCTTACCACTGCTCCCAGTGTGGAAAGAGTTTTGTCCATTTCGGAAAGCTGAAAGCTCATGAGCGAATACACACCGGGGAGAAGCCTTTCCACTGCGCCCGGTGTGGAACGAAGTTTCAACCATTTAGGAAACCTGAAATCTCATCAGCAAATACACACAGGTGAAAAGCCTTATCACTGCTCCCAGTGTGGAAAGAGTTTTAGCCATTTAGGAAACCTGAAAGCTCATGAGCGAATACACACAGGGGAGAAGCCTTACCACTGCTCACAGTGTGGAAAGCGTTTTAACCAGTTAAGAAAGCTGAAAGAACACATGAGACGTCACACAGGGGAGAAGCCTTACAAATGTTCAGACTGTGGGAAGACATATTACTCATCACAGTCACTTAAAAGTCATGTGAGAATCCACACAGGAGAGAATAATTACTTATCCTAGTGTGTAAATTGATATTTCACATCACATTGACTTAAAGTTAATCAGAGAACATACACAGTGCTCCCATTGTCTTATATTGTTGACTGAGATTGTGTTTACTTGTTCATACCATATGAAATTGAATGATACAAAGTATACTCAAACATATATTGTTTTTATTAGAAAACATGAATTGAATATGGAGTGTGTCAGTTTGAATATAGAGTATGTCAGATTCCATGTGTTTTAAATGGTCCTTTTTAAAACTCTGACTGTGTGTGTTTATCTGGGTGTGTCATTCCTTCAGCACTACAGGTAATCAAGTGATATTTGCCGACCTATTGCTGTTTCATCATTGTCTCAATGAAGAGTTCCTCGTTCGACTTTCCTGGGGGCATTTACAAGCCTCCCACTGGTTGAATAAACGTTGTTTCCACGTCATTTCAACAAAACAAATCCAAACTTCCAACCTAAATCCAACGACATTTGACATTTTCATGTGAATATTCTAATCTACCTAAAACAATAAATGCATTATGTTTCTATCAAACAGACTTATTGCGGATCAAAGGCTTTATGCTATGACGTAGTGCACAACATTTTTACTTTTGCTGTTAAATTTCCATGTACCAAATAAAAATAGAAGTTAAATGGGTTTCCATCGCATTTTCAACTCTACTGATGGTTTGAAAAACTGTTGTGTTACGTAGCAAACGTGCTCTTGGCACGATGCACTGTAGCCAACAGCTCCCAGATACAGTGCGGGTAGGCTACCTACATGATGAGATTATTATGGAGAAGAGAGAAATTATTTTATATGTCAAATGGCAACCAAGCATCGATCATCATTTCACCAGAATAAGACCCTCAAAATGTATTGGAACGGAGCATCAAGCTCATCACGTGCACTTTCACCACCCTGTGAAGTTCATAACTTATTTCATCTGTAGCCTAATAAACTGCATGGGTTCCCAAGTCGTAGTGGGAGGACCACACAACATATCATCGCATGACTCCAAGCTAACTTCGATATGATGGTTATTATATCAATATTTTCTATTAAAGGAGTTTCCACCGCCATTTCTCGCTTATACATTTTTACAGACACATAAAGATCCCACCATGTAAAACAAATGAACAAATTGTCTGTCGGCATTTATACAATCCTGTTTCCATCAGCCCCGTCATTACTTTTGAAATGGTTGGATCAACATCCACCTTCATGATATGGATGAAGCCTGATTTGGAATGTCTCAGTAGTTCTATCTGGCTCCGTAGTTTACCCCTCTGATAATCAAGTGATATTTATATGTGATGCATTTGCTCCATTGTTTACATTTAAGTTGGTGACCCACTCTGATGATTTATATCTTACAGAGTGGGGCTTTAAAGGAATAGTATGGTGACGTCTTAGTGTGGCTTGAAATAAATAGGATTATTAATCAAAAACTCCTATAGCAACAATACACTGAGGCTTTGATGTCAAGAAGAGAACTGGCTGATGGGTGGTGGTGCTACTCTATAGGTAAGGCTGTCCAGTCCAATATGAATGTTCAATACACACAATAGGTTGATCGGTAGCCAGTTAGCTAGCTGTCCAGTCCAATATGAATGTTCAATACACACAATAGGTTGATCTGTAGCCAGTTAGCTAGCTGTCCAGTCCAATATGAATGTTCAATACACACAATAGGTTGATCGGTAGCCAGTTAGCTAGCTGTCCAGTCCAATAGGAATGTTCAATACACACCATTTCTTTTTTATTTCACCTTTATTTAACCAGGTAAGCCAGTTGAGAACAAGTTCTCATATACAACTGCGACTTGGCCAAGATAAAGCAAAGCAGTGCGATAAAAACAACAACCCAGAGTTACAAATGGGGTAAACAAAACATAAGGTCATAAAATACAACAGAAAATATATATACAGTGTGTGCAAATGTAGCAAGTTATGGAGGTAAGGCAATAAATAGGCTATAGTGCAAAATAATTACAATTAGTATTAACACTGGAATGCTAGATGTGCAAGAGATGATGTGCAAATAGAGATACTGGGGTGCAAAAGAGCAAAATAAATAACAATATAGGGATGAGGTAGTTGGGTGGGCTAATTTCAGATGGGCTGTGTACATGTGCAGTGATCGGTAAGGTGCTCTGACAACTGATGCTTAAAGTTAGTGAGGGAGATAAGAGTCTCCAGCTTCAGAGATTTTTGCAATCTTGTTCCAGTCATTGGCAGCAGAGAACTGGAAGGAATGGCGGCCAAAGGAGGTGTTGGCTTTGGGAATGACCAGTGAGATATACCTGCTGGAGCGCAGACTACGGGTGGGTGCTGCTATGGTGACCAATGAGCTAAGATAAGGCGGGGATTTGCCTAGCAGTGATTTATAGATGGCCTGGAGCCAGTGGGTTTGACGACGAACATGTAGTGAGGACCAGCCAACAAGAGCGTACAGGTCACAGTGGTGGGTAGTGTATGGGGCTTTGGAGACAAAACGGATGGCACTGTGATAGACTACATCCAATTTGCTGAGTAGAGTGTTGGAGGCTATTTTGTAAATGACATCGCCGAAGTCAAGGATCGGTAGGATAGTCAGTTTTACGAGGGCATGTTTGGCAGCATGAGTGAAGGAGGCTTTGTTGCGAAATAGGAAGCCGATTCTAGATTTAACTTTGGATTGGAGATTCTTAATGTGAGTCTGGAAGGAGAGTTTACAGTCTAACCAGACACCTAGGTATTTGTAGTTGTCCACATACTCTAGGTCAGACCCGTCGAGAGTGGTGATTCTAGTCGGGTGGGCGGGTGCCAGCAGCGTTCGATTGAAGAGCATGCATTTAGTTTTACTAGTGTTTAATAGCAGTTGGAGGCTACTGAAGGAGTGTTGTATGGCATTGAAGCTCGTTTGGAGGTTTGTTAACACAGTGTCCAATGAAGGGCCAGATGTATACAAAATGGTGTCGTCTGCGTAGAGGTGGATCTGAGAGTCACCAGCAGCAAGAGCGACATCATTGATATACACGGAGAAAAGAGTCGGCCCAAGAATTGAACCCTGTGGCACCCCCATAGAGACTGCCATAGGTCCAGACAACAGGCCCTCCGATTTCACACATTGAACTCTATCTGAGAAGTAGTTGGTGAACCAGGCGAGGCAGTCATTTGAGAAACCAAGGCTATTTAGTCTGCCAATAAGAATGCGGTGGTTGACAGAGTCGAAAGCCTTGGCCAGGTCGATGAAGACGGCTGCACAGTACTGTCTATTATCGATCGCGGTTATAATATTGTTTAGGACCTTGAGCGTGGCTGAAGTGCACCCATGACCAGCTCGGAAACCGGATTGCATAGCGGAGAAGGTACGGTGGGATTCGAAATGGTTGGTGATCTGTTTGTTAACTTGGCTTTCAAAACTTTCGAAAGGCAGGGCAATATGGGGATGAGGTAGTTGGGTGGGCTAATTACAGATGGGCTGTGTACAGGTGCAGTGATCAGTAAGCTGCTCTGACAGCTGATGCTTAAAGTTAGTGAGGGAGATAAGTGTCTCCAGCTTCATAGATTTTTGCAGTTCGTTCCAGTCATTTGCAGCAGAGAACTGGAAGGAATGGCGGCCAAAGGAGGTGTTGGCTTGGGGGATGACCAGTGAGATATACCTGCTGGAACGCATACTACGGGTGGGTGTTGCTATGGTGACCAATGATCTAAGATAAGGCGGGGATTTGCCTAGAAGTGATTTATAGATGACCTGGAGCCAGTGGGTTTGGCGACGAACATGTAGTGAGGACCAGCCAACAAGAGCTTACAGGTCACAGTGGTGGGTAGTATATGGGGCTTTGGTGACAAAACGGATGGCACTGTGATAGACTACATCCAATTTGCTGAGTAGAGTGTTGGAAGCTATTTTGTAAATGACATTGCTGAAGTCAAGGATTGGTAGGATAGTCCGTTTTACGAGACCATGTTTAGCAGCATGAGTGAAGGAGGATTTGTTGCGAAATAGGAAGCCGATTCTAGATTTAACTTTGGATTGGAGATGCTTAATGTAAGTCTGGAAGGAGAGTTTATGGTCTAACCAGACCTAGGTATTTGTAGTTGTCCACATATTCTAAGTCAGACCCTCCGAGAGTAGTGATTCTAGTCGGGCGGGCGGGTGCAAGCAGCGTTCGATTTAAGAGCATGCATTTAGTTTTACTAGCGTTTAAGAGCAGTTGGAGGCCACGGAAGGAGTGTTGTATGGCATTGAAGCTCGTTTGGAGGTTTGTTAACACAGTGTCCAATGAAGGGCCAGATGTATACAAAATGGTGTCGTCTGCGTAGAGGTGGATCTGAGAGTCACCAGTAGCAAGAGCGACATCATTGAAATATACAGAGAATAGATGTCACGGTTTCGGCCGAGACTGCTCCTCCTCCTGGTTCGGGCAGGCTTGGCGAGCGCCGTCCCGGAGTACTAGCTGCCACCGCTCTATGTTTCTGCAGTCGATTGCTTTTGTCTGTCTGTTTCACCTGTGGCCAATTGTGTGTTGATTGCGTGCCCTATAAGTTCCTTGTTTTGTGTTAGTATTATTGTGTGTTGTTTTCACTGTCATGTTGTTCGGAGCTACGTGTTTGCACTCTGTTTGTTTTATGTTTAGTGTTTACGCGTGTTTGCGTAATTCTCCCTCGCCTCTTGTTTTGTCGAGGTCGTGTTATTTTTTGGTCGGTTACTTTGGATTATTAAAGTCTGTTGGACTTAACCTCTGTGTCCTGCACCTGACTCCTCCACCACATCCACATCGGTTCCCTTCTGACAGAACAACACACCATCATGGAGTCAGCAGGAACAGCGGCGGCACCCGAATCCCTGGAATACCGGATCAATTACCAGGACACCATGATCCGGCAACTCGGGGCCGCCATGGACGAGGTGTCCAACACACTGCGCCGTTTGGTGAATCGGGAGGTGCCCACGCCTTCTCACACCATCCCAGCACCAACGGCCAGTCCTCCTCTCTCAGCACCGGAACCCAGTGGCATTCGGCTCTCGCTCCCGAGGGCATATGACGGTTCTGCAGCCGGGTGTCAGGGCTTCCTCCTGCAGGTAGAACTTTACCTTGCCACTATACACCCGGGCGCCCTCGGGATACGAGAGCGTCTCCGCCCTCATCTCCTGTATCTCCGGCAAGGCGTTGGAATGGGCCACGCCGAATGGAGGGGAATAGACGCCGCAACCATCACCTACGCGGAGTTTTCCCGCCGCTTCAGGACTGTCTTCGATCATCCACCTGAGGGAAAGCGGCGGGAGAGCCGTCTATTCCACCTCCGACAGGGGGAAGAGGAGCGCACAGGAGTTCGCACTGGAGTTCCGGACACTAGCAGCGGATGCGGGGTGGAATGAGAGGGCCCTCATCGACCACTACCGGTGTAGCCTACAAGAGGACGTTCGTCGTGAGATGGCCTGCAGGGACACCAACCTGTCGTTCGACCAGTTGGTGGACATCTCCATCCGTCTAGACACCCTGCTGGCTACCCGCGGACGTCCCCGAGTGGGGGGTCGTCCATTCCACCCTCCAGCACCTCCGAGCCGATTCCTATGGAGCTCGGAGGTGCTGGTGCTAGAGAGAGGAGGAGAGGGAACCCGAGGGAGGCCATCCCCTGCACCACCTGTGGTCGTGGAGGACACACCGCGGCCAGGTGCTGGGGAGGGTCTCCTGGGAGAGGTGACAGCAGGCCACGCACTGGGGAGTCATTTCAGGTGAGTAGGCGCCCCACTTACCCAGAGCTCTCTGTTGGTCACATGAGTATTCCTGTGAGATTTCCACAGGTGGCACCTCATTCCCAGCATAAGGCGCTAGTAGATTCAGGCGCAGCTGGGAACTTTATTGATCGGGCATTTTGTGCTAGGTTAGGAATTCCCCTTCGGCCGGTAGAAGTTCCATTCCCTGTCCACGCATTAGACAGCCGGCCGTTGGGGTCGGGTCTGATCAGGGGATGTCACAGCACCGCTGACGATGACGACGCAGGGGGTCATGAGGAAATCATTCAGTTCTATCTGATTGACTCTCCTGCGTACCCAGTGGTGTTGGGCCTTCCCTGGTTAAGCACCCATGATCCTACCATAGCGTGGCAACAGAGGGCTCTTATGGAGTGGTCTGCCCAGTGTGTAGGGAGATGTCTAGGTGTTTCCATAGGGGCGACCTCGGTAGAGAGTCCGAACCAAGTGCCCGCACTGCGCATTCCCCCTGAGTATGAGGATTTAGCACTCGTGTTTAGCAAATCGAGGGCAACACGGCTACCTCCTCATAGACAGGGGGACTGTGCGATAAATCTCCAGACAGGAGCAGCTCTTCCCTGGAGTCATGTGTATCCCCTGTCTCAAGAGGAAACTGCGGCTATGGAGACTTACATAGCCGAGTCCTTGGCACAGGGATACATACGGTCCTCCACTTCTCCGGTCTCCTCGAGTTTCTTCTTTGTGAAGAAGAAGGACGGGGATTGCGCCCGTGTATTGATTACCGTAGTCTCAATCAGATCACAGTGAAATACAGTTACCCACTTCCACTGATTGCGACGATGACGGAGTCATTACGCGGAGCGCGGTTCTTCACAAAGTTGGATCTCAGGAGCGCGTACAATCTGGTGCGCATTAGGGAGGGGGATGAATGGAAAACAGCATTTAGCACCACCTCGGGTCATTACGAGTATCTCGTCATGCCATACGGGTTAATGAATGCTCCTTCAGTCTTCCAATCCTTTGTTGACGAGATTTTCCGGGACATGCATGGGCAGGGTGTAGTGGTGTACATCGATCGACATCCTAGTGTATTCTTCTACACGAGCCGAGCATGTAGCCCAGGTGCGCCGAGTGTTGAGACGACTGTTGGAGCATGACTTGTATGTCAAGGCAGAGAAATGCCTGTTCTTCCAGGAGTCCGTCTCCTTTTGGGTTATCGGTTGTCCGCGTATGGCGTGGAGATAGAGGTAGACCGGGTATCGGCTGTGCGTAATTGGCAAACTCCAAACACTGTAAAAGAGGTGCAGCAGTTCTTGGGTTTTGCTAATTACTACCGGAGGTTTATTCGGGGTTTTGGACAGGTTGCAGCTCCCATTACGTCCCTGCTAAAGGGGGGTCCGGTGCGTTTGCAGTGGTCGGCTGAGGCGGACAGGGCATTTGTCAAACTAAAGAACCTGTTCACCTCGGCTCCTGTGCTGGCGCATCCGGATCCCTCTTTACCATTCCAAGTAGAGGTAGACGCTGTCGAGACCGGTATTGGGGCAGTTCTATCACAACGGTCCGGCACGCCACCTAAACTCCGCGCCCTGTGCGTTCTACTCCAAGAAGCTCAGCTCGGCGGAGAGTAACTATGATGTTGGGGACAGGGAGCTGTTAGCCGTAGTCCAGGCCCTAAAGGTGTGGAGGCATTGGCTTGAGGGGGCTCAACACCCTTTCCTCATTCTGACGGATCACCGTAACCTGGAGTACATCCGGGCAGCTAGGAGATTGAACCCTCGTCAGGCTAGGTGGAACATGTTCCTAACCCGGTTCGTTTTTAAGATCACATACATCCCTGGGTCCCAGAATGGTAAGGCAGATGCCCTGTCCCGGCGGTATGACACAGAGGAGAGGTCCAACGAGCCTACTTCCATACTGCCGGAGTCTTGTTTGGTGGCTCCGGTGGTATGGGAGGTCGATTCAGAAATTGAGCGGGCACTGCGTGACCGACCCTACTCCCCCGAGTGTCCTGTGGGGCGGACGTACGTTCCGCTCGAGATTCGTGATCGACTTATTTATTGGGCTCATACATCACCCTCCTCTGGACATCCAGGTATTGGCCGGACATTGCACTGTCTTAGCATGAAATACTGGTGGCCAACGTTAGCCAGGGATGTGAGGGTTTATGTTTCCTCCTGCTCGGTGTGTGCCCAGTGTAAGGCGCCTAGACATTTGCCCAGGGGTAAGCTACATCCCCTGCCCGTTCCACAACGACCATGGTCCCACCTATCGGTGGATTTCGTGAATCGACCTTCCCCCCTCCCAGGGGAATACCACCATTTTGGTCGTTGTGGATCGGTTTTCCAAGGCCTGTCGTCTCCTTCCCATGCCGGGTCTCCCTACTGCCCTACAAACCGCTGAGGCCCTATTCACCCATGTTTTCCGGCACTATGGGGTACCCGAGGATATAGTGTCTGACCGAGGTCCCAGTTCCCCTCCAGAGTTTGGGGGCGTTCATGGAACGGTTGGGGGTCTCGGTAAGCCTTACCTCGGGGTACCACCCAGAGAGCAATGGGCAGGTGGAACGTGTCAACCAGGATGTGGGTAGGTTTTTGAGGTCCTATTGCCGGGACCGGCCGGAGGAGTGGTCTAGGTTCATCCCCTGGGCAGAGATGGCCCAGAACTCTCTCCGCCACTCCTCCACCAATTTAACACCCTTCCAGTGTGTTTTAGGTTATCAGCCGGTCCTGGCACCATGGCACGAGAGCCAGATCGAGGCCCCTGCGGTGGACGAGTGGATTCGGCGCTCGGAGGAGACGTGGGACGCTGCCCATGTCCATCTGCAGCGTGCCATCCGTCAACAGAAGGCGAGCGCCGACCGCCACCGCAGTGAGGGACCGGTGTACGCACCGGGAGATCGAGTCTGGTCTCGACTCGAAACCTGCCCCTCCGCCTGCCCTGCCGGAAGCTGGGTCGGGCGGTTTGTGGGGCCCTTCAAAGTCCTGAGAAGATTGAACGAGGTGTGTTACAGGTTACAACTGCCTATAGAGTATAAAAATATTAACCCCTCGTTCCATGTGTCTCTTCTCAGGCCGGTGGTAGCTGGCCCACTCCAAGAGGATGAGATAGGAGAGACCCCTCCGCCCCCTTTGGACATCGAGGGGGCCCCGGCGTACAGGGTCCGGACCATCTTGGACTCAAGGCGCTGGATGAGTGGTCTCCAGTATCTCGTGGAGTGGGAGGGGTACGGTCCGGAGGAACGGTGCTGGGTGCCCAGGAGGGACATACTCGATCCATCCCTCCTGACTGAGTTTCACCATGGGCATCCCACGCGCCCGGGTCCGCGTCCTCCCTGGCCGTCCCCGAGGCCGGGTCGGCGCACGGCTGAAGCCGCGCGTCAAGTGGGGGGTACTGTCACGGTTTCGGCCGAGACTGCTCCTCCTCCTGGTTCGGGCAGGCTTCGCGAGCGCCGTCCCCGGAGTACTAGCTGCCACCGCTCTATGTTTCTGCAGTCGATTGCTTTTGTCTGTCTGTTTCACCTGTGGCCAATTGTGTGTTGATTGCGTGCCCTATAAGTTCCTTGTTTTGTGTTAGTATTATTGTGTGTTGTTTTCACTGTCATGTTGTTCGGAGCTACGTGTTTGCACTCTGTTTGTTTTATGTTTAGTGTTTACGCGTGTTTGCGTAATTCTCCCTCGCCTCTTGTTTTGTCGAGGTCGTGTTATTTTTGGTCGGTTACTTTGGATTATTAAAGTCTGTTGGACTTAACCTCTGTGTCCTGCACCTGACTCCTCCACCACATCCACATCGGTTCCCTTCTGACAATAGAGTCGGCTCTATCTGAGAAGTAGTTGGTGAACCAGGCGAGGCAGTCATTTGAGAAACCAAGACAATGGGTTGATCTGTAGCCAGTTAGCTAGCTGTCCTGTCCAATATGATTGTTCAATACACACAATAGGTTGATCGGTAGCCAGTTAGCTAGCTGCTACATCTTAACAAAGCTACTCTCTAATGTGCTAGAGGCATCCCTTGGTTCAATCTCGGGTTGTATCACAACCGCCATGATTGGGAGTCCCATAGGTCGGGCGCACAATTGGCCCATTATTGGGCGGGTTTGGCCGGGGTAGGCCGTCATTGTAAATAAGAATTCCTAGTTAAATAAAGGTTAAATACATTTTTAAAACTCTATAGATGAGGCTGTATATTCCAATATGAATGTTCAATACACACAATAGGTTGATCTGTAGCCAGTTAGCTAGCTGTCCAGTCCAATATGAATGTTTAATAATGAGGGGAAAATAAAGGTGTGCTCACCTGTCAACATGAGGCTCCTGCTGCAGGTAGCCTAGCGGTTAAGAGTGTTGGGCCAGTAACCGAAAGGTCCCTGGTTTGAATCCCAGAGACGACTAGGTGAAAAATCTGTCAATGTGCCTTTGAGGGCAGCAGCAGGAGCCTCATGTTGACAGGAGAGCCCACCTGCACTCAGCTGGTCAGGTCTTAATAGGAACAGGATGTGCCTGCCCAACACTCTTCCCCACATCAAGGATGGTGTCACATGGGCACACAGCTCTCTTCATTGAGACAGCACACTAGAAGCATCAGTAAGTCATCACAAATGACTATTTCTTAACATTGTTAAGATAATAGACAAGTAGAATGGGACAGGTTTCTTATTGGCTACACATTATTGGACATAGACGCTACATCGCTGTTGATGTATTGACATTTTAATAATATTATTTTAGAGAGTCTGAAAACTCTGGTCCTAACAAGGAGATGAAGTACATCGTGTTTCAATCACAGCTTCTGCAACTCTTCAGAACTTACATTTTAGTCATTTAGCAGATGCTCTTATCCAGAGCAACTTACAGGAGCAATTAGGGTTAAGTGCCTTGCTCAAGGGCACATCGACAGATTTTTCACCTAGTCGGCTCGGGATTAGAACCAGTGACCTTTCGGTTACTGGCACAACGCTCTTAACCACTAAGCTACCTGCCGCCCAGTGAAGACACTCCAGGAACGGTGATGAAGTCTGTGGGAATGAAGATCAGACAGTGAAGAGACTCCAGGGACGGTGATGAAGGCTGTGGGAATGAAGATTAGACAGTGAAGAGACTCCATGGACGGTGATGAAGGCTGTGGGAATGAAGATTTGACAGCGGTGCTGGTCCTGCGGTCATGTGGGGGAGAGGTCGAGCCAGCCAATGGTTGGGAGGAAGCATGCGGGGAACAGGCTCCTTTCTACTGCCAATCTGGTGTCTGTAAGTAAGTGATGGCACCGACGGAGATGGCGGCCTCGCGACTAGCTCTTAGGAAACTTTGCGGTATTTAGTTGTTTTATGTGTTATTTTTTACATTATTAGCTCAGAAAATGTTTTGTGTCATTACATACAGCCGGGAAAAACTATTGGCAACTCACCAGAGCTACCAGCATTACGTCCAGGAATACGACTTTTCGAAGCAGAGCCTTTGTTCGCTCTCCCCAGGGCAATTAAACTGAGTTCCAGAGGCCGACCCAAAACATCGTCGGCGGAGGAGAGGCACTGGAGCGGCCTGCTGGTTTGACTTAGGAGGCGCGCACACCACTTCCGAGTATATTACTTGCCAATGTTCAGTCTTTGGATAACAAAGTTGATGAGCTCAGGGCAAGGTTTTCTATCCAGAGAGACATACAGGAACTCAAGTCCTTATGTTCACCCGACCTAGAATACCTCAAAATCAAATGCGGACCGTATTATCTCCCAAGATAATTTTCCTTGGTTATAGCCACGGCCGTTAAAAATCCCCCTCACGCCGATACCACAAATAACTTCACTGGACTTTATGCAAACTGGAAACCACATATCCTGAGGTTGCATTTATTGTAGCTGGGGATTTTAACAAAGCAAATTTGAGGACTAGGCTGCCGAAATTCTATCAACATATCGACTGTTGTACTCGCGCTGCTAAAACACTCAACCATTGCTATTCGAATTTCCGGGATGCTTACAAGGCCCTACCCCGCCCTCCTTTCTGCAAATCTGACCACGACTCCATTTTGCTCCTCCCTTCCTATAGGCAGAAACTCAAACAGGAAGTACCCGTGCTGAGGGACTATTCAACGCTGGTCTGACCAATCGGAATCCACACTTCAAGATTGTTTTGATCACACGGACTGGGATATGTTCCGGTAGCAGTTATGATATGGTTTGGCTTGGAAAGGTTTTTTCGCCTTGTCACATACAGCTGATGTGGTTTGCATTGAAGTCCAGAAGCAAAGGGAAAAGGTGAGAGGAGGAGAGCGCATAGATGCGAGAAGGAATACAAGGTGGCTGTTATGAAAGTGAACTGTGTTTCCGCGTGATCAGGGGTGTATTCATTCCGCCGATTCTGTTGGGAATTTTTTTTTTAATGGAACAAAACCGGGATAAATGTACCTGAATTTGTCCAATAGAAACTCTCGTTTGCAACAGTTGGACTAATGATTACACACTATGTCAGCTAGATACAGGCAACAGTTTGCAAGGCAGTATTGAATGTGTCACTGTTGGTCACCTCAAATGTTTCTCTCCACCTGTGTGCACCTACATTCTAAACTTTCATTCATAGGCTAGGTTGTAGCAACCTCATGATGGGTATAGGGAAAAGTATCATGTAGTAGCATAAACCTATCGCTGTTACATTGAACAGGGTGAATGGAATATGAATGACAGTCATCCAATGTGCTGTAATAGAAATAAGGCCATGCTCATTATTTAGTTTTTTGTCATCCCTCATCTTAAACGGCACCAACCTCCACTGTTTGGGTGGTGGACCATTCTTGGTACACATGGGAAACTGCTGAGCTGGAAAAACCCAGCAGCGTTGCAGTTCTTGACACAAACCGGTGCGCTTGGAACCTACTACCATACCCAGTTCAAAGGCACTTAAATATTTTGTCTCCCCCATTCACCCTCTGAATGGCACACATTCACAATCCATGTCTCAATTGTCTCAAGGCTTAAACATCCTTCTTTAACCGGTCTCCTCCCCTTCATCTACACTGATTGAAGTGGATTTAACAAGTGACATCAATAGTTGGATCATAACTTTCACCTGGATTCACCTAGTCAGTCTATGTCATGGAAGGAGAAGGTATTCTTAATGTTTTGTATACTCAGTGTATATCACTACAGATAATCAAGTGCTATTTGCATGTGATGCATTTGCTCTATTGTTTACAGGATGATTTGTATCTTATAGAGCGTGGCTTTAAGGGAATATTATGGTCACATCTAGATAAAAAACGAATGTGAAAAATGAACAGAAAATGTGTATTAACACATTACCTATTCATAGAAAAATTTATTAATCAAATTCAATCAATCAAATTTTATTTATGAAGCCCTTTACATCAGCAGATGTCACAAAGTGCTATACAGAAACCCAGCCTAAAACCCCAAACAGCAAGCAATGCAGATGTAGAAGCACGGTGGCTAGGAAAACTCCCTAGACAGGCAGAAACCTAGGAAGAAACCTACAGAGGAACCAGGCTCTGAGGAGTGGCCAGTCCCCTTCTGGCTGTGACCGGTAGAGATTATAACAGTACATGGCCATTAAGGCCAGATTTTTCTCCAAGATGTTCAAACGTTCATATATGTTCAGCAGGGTCAAATAATAATCTCAGTGGTTGTAGAGGTTGCAACAGGTCAGTACATCAGGAGTAAACATCACTTGGCTTTTCATAGCCGGGCATTTAGAGGTTGAAATAGCAGGTGTGGTAGAGAGAGAGAGTTGAAAACAGCAGGTCTGTGACAAGGTAGCATGTCCGGTGAACAGGTCAGGGTTCCATAGCCGCAGGCAGAAGAGTGGAAACTGGAGCAGCAGCACGACCAGATGGACTCGGGACAGCAAGGAGTCATCAGGCCATGTAGTCCTGAGGCATGGTCCTAGGGCTCAGGTCCTCCGGGATGGGAGGGAGAGAGGGAGAGAGAGAGAATTAGAGGGAGCATACTTACATTCACACAGGACACCGGATAAGACAAGAGAATAACACCAGATATAACAGACAGACCCTATCCCCCCAGCACATAGACTATTGCAGCATAGATACTGGAGGCTGAGACAGGGGGATTCGGGAGACACTGTGGCCCCGTCTGACGATACCCCAGACAGGGCCAACCAGGCAGGATATAACCCCACCCACTTTGCCAAAGCACAGCCCCCACACCACCAGAGGGATATCAACAGACCACCAACCTACTACCCTGAGACAAGGCTGAGCATAGCCCACGAAGATCTCCTCCACTGCACGAGCCCGAGGGGAGCGACAAACCGGACAGGAAGATAATGTCAGTGACTCAACCAACTCAAGTGATGCACCCCCTCCTAGGGACGGCATGGAAAGCACCAGTAAGCCAGGGAAACAGCCCCGTAATAGGGTCAGAGGCAGAGAATCCCAATGGAGAGACAGGAACCTAAATCTAAATATTAATATTAAGCTTCTACGTCTGTGTACAGGAAAGTCTTATTTGTAAGACGTAGGAGAAAATATATCAGCTTATTGTTCAATTATTACGACATTCTTTGCCAATACGAACGATGTAGTAAATATTGTTTCCAAACTGCGTTACCCACTCCAGTCAGCAGATGGCGATGTGCGTCTTTCAGGTGATGATTCTTGCGTGACGTATAATGGACTGGACGGGACACTTCTTCAGCAACAACCACACGGCTACTCTTTCAACCACCTCGGTAGCATGCTAGTCAACATAAAACCGAAAGATTGAGGCTTAAGACCATGTTTATGTACATTAGGTAATCTCAGTGTTTTAAACACATTTCTGTTGACGAACATTATCTACTGGTTAACTTTAACCTAATTTGCAAACTGATACTGAGCCTACCACTAGGCTAGTCGCTAATGCTAACTAACTAGCTAACTAGCTTACATCCCTGACCATGAGCTCACTAAACTACCCCTCCCCTGCTAAAGAAGAGGAGGTCTGGTGTATGGAGAAAGAAGCTCTGGGGCTGAACATTGCCGTGAAACAAGAAGAGGAGTATGTTACAGTGAAAGGAGAGGAAGAAGCTTTCAGAATGATAAAGGAGGAAGAGGAGGCTATTACACTGAAAGAAGAGGAGGATGTTACAGTGACAGAAGAGAAAGATCCGTTTGGAGTGAAAGAGGAAGAGGGGATAGAGGCTGTCACAGTGGAAGAGGAGGAGATAGAAGCTTTCAGAATGATAAAGGAGGAAGAGGATGCTGGTGTATTGAAAGAAGAAGAGGAGGATGTTATAGTGAAAAAAGAGGAAGAACCTTTTAGAGAGGAAGAGGATGCTATCTCAATAAAGGTGAAAGAGGAAGATGTATTGGGAGTGAAAGAGCAGGAGGAGGAGACAGAATATCAGATTAACACCAGTGAGTACTGTCTTAAAAACAGGGGCACAAACTATGCAGTTCTTGAACTAATGTGTGGTTTTTAAGGGGCATTCTACTGAAGTTATATACTTCAATATGTTGTTCAGTACTGTAGGAATTGTTAAAGAGTAAATCTGCAATTAGTACATATATTTTTCAGACATTTAAATTAGCTTTAATGAATTCTTCATGTGTTCTACATTAAAGTGCACCTCATCTAATAAAACAGGCTTAATAATTTCTACTTAAAATATCAAATGGACGCAAAAGGCACCCAATTTGTGGAACTACCTTTTCACATTTGCATCATAAACAATATTTTATAAAATCATGATGAAAGTGACCGTTTTAGGCCCTGTTTAGATATAATAATGCCTCTTGGAAGACCCTATGATTGTAATAGAAGATCATACGTTTACCATCTGTTTGATGTTCTCGTTCACACAGGAGAGAGACATGACTATCATGGATCCTCTGGGGAGCCTCAACAACATCCTGATGCTGACGAGGCAGAGAAGAGTCTCTCCAGATCAGAACACCAGATGGTACAGCTTGGTCTGGTCTAGCATACAGCTTGCTCTATCGGGGTCTGGGTTTCTGTAAAGCACTTTATGACAACAGAGACATCAGCATCCATAATGATATTTGTCTGTGTCTCCGCTTTATGGTTAACAGGACAACGCAAGCCCTTTCGCCCTCCCGGAGTCCCTGTGTCGTACCTCTCCCAATAGCACCTTACTGCTGGGTCTGAAGAGGTTGTCTGTGCGGCTGGTGGACTGCAGGAAAACAACGGGGCTGAGTGGAACTGTGAGAGGAGGAGAAGAGAAGAAAGGAGCAGATTTGACTCATCAAAGTAAGTGCTGTAGTTTAGTTTGAACAAATAAAATAGATCTGCCCACTGGTATCTGTTACCAGGACAACCAGCAGAGTTCTGTTAGTTGACATGAAGATCGACTGGAATCTGTTCCCAGTAGGGCTGTCCTCGACTAATAAAAATCTTGGTCGACCTAGTCACCTGTTCTTTCGACCAATCGATTGGTAAAATGTCCATACAGTGGGGGGAAAAAAGTATTTAGTCAGCCACCAATTGTGCAAGTTCTCCCACTTAAAAAGATGAGAGAGGCCTGTAATTTTCATCATAGGTGCACGTCAACTATGACAGACAAACTGAGAAAAAAATTTCCGGAAAATCACATTGTAGGATTTTTAATGAATTTATTTGCAAATTATGGTGGAAAATAAGTATTTGGTCACCTACAAACAAGCAAGATTTCTGGCTCTCACAGACCTGTAACTTATTCTTTAAGAGGCTCCTCTGTCCTCCACTCGTTACCTGTATTAATAGCACCTATTTGAACTTGTTATCAGTATAAAAGACACCTGTCCACAACCTCAAACAGTCACACTCCAAACTCCACTATGGCCAAGACCAAAGAGCTGTCAAAGGACACCAGAAACAAAATTGTAGACCTGGACCAGGCTGGGAAGACTGAATCAGCAATAGGTAAGCAGCTTGGTTTGAAGAAATCAACTGTGGGAGCAATTATTAGGAAATGGAAGACATACAAGACCACTGATTATCTCCCTCGATCTGGGGCTCCACGCAAGATCTCACTCCGTGGGGTCAAAATGATCACAAGAACGGTGAGCAAAAATCCCAGAACCACACGGGGGGACCTAGTGAATGACCTGCAGAGAGCTGGGACCAAAGTAACAAAGCCTACCATCAGTAACACACTACGCCGCCAGGGACTCAAATCCTGCAGTGCCAGACGTGTCCCCCTGCTTAAGCCAGTACATGTCCAGAACCGTCTGAAGTTTGCTAGAGTGCATTTGGATGATCCAGAAGAGGATTGGGAGAATGTCATATGGTCAGATGAAACCAAAATAGAACTTTTTGGTAAAAACTCAACTCGTCGTGTTTGGAGGACAACGAATGCTGAGTTGCATCCAAAGAACACCATACCTACTGTGAAGCATGGGGGTGGAAACATCATGCTTTGGGGCTGTTTTTTCTGCAAAGGGACCAGGACGACTGATCCGTGTAAAGGAAAGAATGAATGGGGCCATGTATCGTGAGATTTTGAGTGAAAACCTCCTTCCATCAGCAAGGGCATTGAAGATGAAACGTGGCTGGGTCTTTCAGCATGACAATGATCCCAAACACACCGCCTGGGCAACGAAGGAGTGGCTTCGTAAGAAGCATTTCAAGGTCCTGGAGTGGCCTAGCCAGTCTCTAGATCTCAACCCCATAGAAAATATTTGGAGGGAGTTGAAAGTCCGTGTTGCCCAGCGACAGCCCCAAAACATCACTGCTCTAGAGGAGATCTGCATGGAGGCATGGGCCAAAATACCAGCAACAGTGTGTGAAAACCTTGTGAAGACTTACAGAAAACGTTTGACCTGTGTCATTGCCAACAAAGGGTATATAACAAAGTATTGAGAAACTTTTGTTATTGACCAAATACTTATTTTCCACCATAATTTGCAATAAATTCATAAAAATCTTACAATGTGATTTTCTGGATTTTTTTTCTCATTTTGTCTGTCATAGTTGACGTGTACCTATGATGAAAATTACAGGCGCCTCTCATCTTTTTAAGTGGGAGAACTTGCACAATTGGTGGCTGACTAAATACTTTTTTTCCCCACTGTAGATGGTAAAGAATGTACTGACCTTCAGTAATCTTGCTCTGATTTGTCATCCTGAGGGTCCCAGAGTTAAAATGTATCATAGTTTTGTTTGATAAAATCCATTTTTATATCCTAACACGATCCATGTTGTATACAGCGTTTTGCGTGAATTCGACTGTTTCAACTTGCAACAAAACAATTTATGAAATCTAATCGGCAAAACGTTGGTTAACCCGGTCAAGTTCGGTTTCTGTGCAATCCTCAGACACTCTAGAAGGCAACCAAACTTGTTTCATCATTTTACATTATGTATTTGCTACACAACATATCAATTAGCCCATGAAGGTCAGCCATCATTACTCACCAATGAGAAGAGCAGTGTTCACTTGATTGACAGTGTCTTGGTCCAATGACCACCTATCGTTTTGAGCTGGGCTTTCCAGCAGTATGTGAACACCATTTGTACGACAAACAGCCATCATTCTAGAGCTGTGCGCAGCAGTGTTCATTCTCTGGTGAAAGGAAACAGGAAGCACGGTAGTTTACGTTACGCAGCGGTTCGTTCTCTGGTGAAAGGAAACAGGAAGCACGGTAGTTTACGTTACACAGTGGTTCATTCTCTGGTGAAAGGAAACAGGAAGCACGGTAGTTCACGTTACCCAGCGGTTCATTCTCTGGTGAAAGGAAACAGGAAGCACGGTAGTTTACGTTACCCAGCGGTTCATTCTCTGGTGAAAGGAAACAGGAAGCACGGTAGTTTACGTTACGCAGCGGTTCATTCTCTGGTGAAAGGAAACAGGAAGCACGGTAGTTTACGTTACGCAGCGGTTCATTCTCTGGTGAAAGGAAACAGGAAGCACGGGAGTTTACGTTACCCAGCGGTTCATTCTCTGGTGAAAGGAAACAGGAAGCACGGTAGTTTACGTTACCCAGCGGTTCATTCTCTGGTGAAAGGAAACAGGAAGCACGGTAGTTTACGCTCGGACGCAGCGGTTCATTCTATTCTTCAAACTTTTCTCAAAACTGAAAAAGTAAATCATGGCTACTAAATCGAAGTCCAAGTATCCATGTTGATGATATTATTGCAGACATTGACAGGTAGATTGACACAGAACGAATGGATGAGCACTGAGTGAGCACAGTTTTGATTCCAGCGCAGAATAAATGTTTTTGGAAGGAAAATATCCACTTTTAGATCAGTAAATAAAATACGTTTTTGCTTCTCATGCTAATGCAGTTGTTTAAATGGTTGCATATTCATTTGAGATATTTGTATTTGATTTATATACATTATATATATATATATATATACAGTACACGTCAAAAGTTTGGACACTTCTACTCATTCCAGGGTTTTTCTTTATTTTTACTATTTTCTACATTGTAGAATTATAGTGAAGACATCAAAACTGAAATAACACAAATGGAATCATGTAGTAACCAAAAAAGAGTTAAACAAATCAAAATATATTTTATATTTGAGATTCTTCAAAGTAGCCACCCTTTGCCTTGATGACAGCTTTGCACACTTGCACAATGCTTTTCCTACAGTCTTGAAGGAGTTCCCACATATGCTGAGCACTTGTTGGCTGCTTTTCCTTTACTCTGCGGTCCAACTCATTCCAAACCATCTCAATTGGGTTAAGGTTGGCTGATTGTGGAGGCCAGGTCATCTGATGCAGCACTCCATCACTCTCCTTCTTGGTCAAATAGACCTTACACAGCCTGGAGGTGTATTGGTTCATTGTCCTGTTGAAAAACAAATGATAGTCCCATTCAGCGCAAACCAGATGGGATGGCGTATCGCTGCAGAATGCTGTGGTAGCCATGCTGGTTAAGTGTGCCTTGAATTGTAAATACATCACGCCAGTGTCACAAGCAAAGCACCATCACACCTCCTCCTCCATGCTTCACAGTGGGAACCACACATACGGAGATCATCCATTCACCTGCTCTGTGTCTCACAAAGACACGGCGGTTGGAACCAAAAATCTCCAATTTGTACTCATCAGACCAAAGGACAGATTTCCACCGGTCTAATGTCCATTGCTCGTGTTTCTTGGCCCAAGCAAGTCTCTTCTTCTTATTGGTGTCCTTTAGCAGTGGTTTCTTTGCAGCAATTCGACCATGAAGGCCTGACTCACGCAGTCTCCTCTGAACAGTTGATGTTGATATGTTTCTGTTACTTGAACTCTGTGAAGCATTTATTTGGGCTGCAATCTGAGGCTGGTAACTCTAATGAATTTATCCTCTGCAGCAGAGGTAACTCTGGGTCTTCCATTCCTGTGACGGTCCTCATGAGAGCCAGTTTCATCATAGTGCTTGATGGTTTTTGCGACTGCACTTGAAGAAACGTTCAAAGTTCTTGAAATGTTCCGTACTGACTGACCTTCATGTCTTAAAGTAATGATGGACTGTCGTTTCTCTTTGCTTATTTGAGCCGTTCTTGCCATAATATGGACTTGGTCTTTTACCAAATAGGGCTATCTTCTGTATACCCCTCCCTACCTTGTCACAACACAACTGATTGGCTCAAACGCATTAAGAAGGAAATACATTCCACAAATTAACTTTTAACCAGGCACATCTGTTAATTGAAATGCATTCCACCTCATGAAGCTTGTTGAGAGAATGTCAAGAGTGTGCAAAGCTGTCATCAAGGCAAAGGGTGTTACTTTGAAGAATCTCAAATATATTTAGATTTGTTTAACACTTTTTGGGTTACTACATGATTCCATATGTGTTCTTTCATAGTTGTGATGTCGTCACTATTATTCTACAATGTAAACAATTGTAAATATAAAGTAAAACCCTTGAATGAGTAGGTGTGTCCAAACCTTTGACTGGTAGTGTATATGATGATGTCATAGTGAATTAATGATATGTCAATGAACAAGCCTTTCTTTCATACTTTATAATATAGCTCTATACAGTGCCTTCAGAAAGTATTCAGACCCCTTGACTTTTTCCATATTTTGTTCCATTACAGCCTGATTCTAAAATGGATAAATATTTTAAAAAATCTCGTCAATCTACACACAATACCCCTTAATGACAAAGTGAAAACAGGTTTTTAGAATTTTTGCAAATGTATATAGAAACATAAATACCTTCTTTACATATGTAAATGTATATGTATGTGTATTTGTTTATTTAACTAGGCAAGTCAGTTAAGAACAAATTCTTATTTACAATGACAGCCTACCCCGGCCAAACCCTCCCCTAACCAGGACAACGCTGGGCCAATTGTACTCCGCCCTTTGGGACTCCCGATCACGGCCGGTTGTGATACAGCCCGGGATCGAACCTGGGTCTGTAGTGACGCCTTTTGCCGCTGCGCCACTCGGTCCCCACGTGGTCTGCGGTTGTGAGGCCGGTTGGATGTTCTGCCAAATTCTCTAAAGCGACGTTGGAGGCGGCTTATGGTAGAGAAATTAACATTAGATTCTCTGGTAACAGCTTCAGTGGATATTTCTGCAGTCAGCATACCAATTGCACGCTCCCTCAAACCTTGAGACATCTGTGGCATTGTGTTATGTGACAAAACTGCACATTTTAGAGTGGCCTTTTATTGTCCCCAGAACAAGGTGCACCTGTGTAATGATCATGCTGTTTAGTCAGCTTCTTGATATGCCTTATCTTGGCAAAGGAGACATGTTCACTAACAGGGATGTAAACAAATTAGTGCACAACATTTGAGAGAAATAAGCTTTCGTGGCGCTTGGAAAAAATTCTGTGATCTTTTATTTCAGCTCATGTAACATGGGACCAACACTTTACATGTTGCGTTTATATTTTTAGGAACAAAATATTTCACATTCTCTTTTACTTTACCCAAAATATCATGACATTAGTGATAGTCAAAATGTAAAAAATGTTGAATGTCTAAATTAGAAACATTGCCATTTAATAATCATGTGTCGGACCCTTTCGACAACGGGGAGATGTTACTGATGTATTTTGTGTCTGTCTCAAATGTAAAAACAAATAAGTAAATACGTTTTGGACTTCCACACAAAATTACTTTTTTTAAAACTTATTTTAGGTTTAAGGAAATGTGTAGGTCTCATTCTGTATCATACAGCTGTTAAGGTTATACATTTACAACCACCTGCACGATAGGAATCCAGAGATGTCTGTCTTGAGTGTCCTAGAACTGTCTAGTTTTTTGTGTTCTGACTCATAAAACAGAATGAATAAAATAAGTCATGTAAACATATTATCAGTAATTACCAGGAAGCTCTACAACATCATTTGTTTTAAAATCTCACGAAGATTGTTTTAACTGATGAAATGTTTGAAAACTGTCCTCAGGTTATTGAGGGATCTGATTACATTTCATAGCAAGGCAGTTTTATCAAGTGGAGGTTTCATTCACTCTCTTTAAATAAACACTGTCTTTGGCAGGAGAAAAACCAAAGTCAGAGGAACCAGAGACGTCCAAACCAGCAAGACAACCCTCTGCTCCCAGATTGGAAAGAGTTTTACCAAGTTAGGAAGCCTGAAAAGACATGAGAGGACACACACAGGAGAGAAGCCTTTCCATTGCTCCCATTGTGGCAAGAGTTTTAACCGGTTAGAGAACCTGAAAGCTCACGAGCGAGTACACACAGGGGAGAAGCCATACCATTGTGCCCAGTGTGGAAAGAGTTTTAACCAGTTAGGAAACATGAAATCTCATGAGCGAATACACACAGGGGAGAATTCTTACCACTGCTCCCAGTGTGGAACTAGGTTTGCCAAGTTAGGAACCTTAAAAATACATGAGAGGACACACACAGGAGCGAAGCCACACCATTGCGACCGGTGTGGAAAGAGTTTTAACCTGTTAGACACCCTGAAAGCTCATGAGCGAATACACACAAGGGAGAAGCCTTACCACTGCTCCCATTGTGGAAAGAGTTTTCACCGGCTAGACATCCTGAAGGCTCACGACGCGCGTACACACAGGGGAGAAGCCATACCATTGCGCCCAGTGTGGAAAGAGTTTTAACCACTTAGGAAACATGAAATCTCATGAGCGAATACACTCAGGGGCGAAGCTACACCATTGCGCCCAGTGTGGAAAGAGTTTTAAGGAGTTAGGAAAGCTGAATGCTCATGAGCGAATACACAGAGGGGGAGAAGCCTTACCACTGCTCCCAGTGTGGCAAGAGTTTTAGCCATTTAGGAAACCTGAAAGCTCATGAGCCGAATACACACAGGGGAGAAGCGTTACAAATGCTCAGACTGTGGGAAGACATATTCCTCATCACAGTCACTTAAAAGTCATGTGAGAATCCACACAGGAGAGAATAATTACTTCTCCTAGTGCACTGTGTAACTCTGTTATTCTCTCTGAGCTCAGAAATAAAGAATATTGGTTAAACGTCTCCATACTGTTGGTTTCTACTGTAAAAGTCTCCATACTGTCGGTTTCTACTGTAAACGTCTCGATACTGTTGGTTTCTACTCTAAACGTCTCGATACTGTTGGTTTCTACTCTAAACGTCTTGATACTGTTGGTTTCTTCTGTAAACGTCTCGATACTGTTGGTTTCTACTCTAAACGTCTCGATACTGTTGGTTTCTTCTGTAAACGTCTCGATACTGTTGGTTTCTTCTGTAAACGCTCGATACTGTTGGTTTTCTACTCTAAACGTCTCGATACTGTTGGTTTCTTCTGTAAACGTCTCGATACTGTTGGTTTCTTCTGTAAACGTCTCGATACTGTTGGTTTCTTCTGTAAACGTCTCGATACTGTTGGTTTCTACTCTAAACGTCTCGATACTGTTGGTTTCTTCTGTAAACGTCTCGATACTGTTGGTTTCTTCTGTAAACGTCTCGATACTGTTGGTTTCTTCTGTAAACGTCTCCATACTGTTGGTTTCTACTCTAAACGTCTCGATACTGTTGGTTTCTTCTGTAAACGTCTCCATACTGTTGGTTTCTACTCTAAACGTCTCGATACTGTTGGTTTCTACTCTAAACGTCTCGATACTGTTGGTTTCTACTGACTCTAAACGTCTCGATACTGTTGGTTTCTACTCTAAACGTCTCGATACTGTTGGTTTCTACTGACTCTAAACGTCTCCATACTGTTGGTTTCTACTGACTCTAAACGTCTTGATACTGTTGGTTTCTACTGTAAACGTCTCGATACTGTTGGTTTCTACTGTAAACGTCTCCATACTGTTGGTTTCTACTCTAAACGTCTCGATACTGTTGGTTTCTACTCTAAACGTCTCGATACTGTTGGTTTCTACTGACTCTAAACGTCTCGATACTGTTGGTTTCTACTCTAAACGTCTCCATACTGTCGGTTTCTACTGACTCTAAACGTCTTGATACTGTTGGTTTCTACTGTAAACGTCTCGATACTGTTGGTTTCTACTGTAAACGTCTCCATACTGTTGGTTTCTACTGTAAACGTCTCGATACTGTTGGTTTCTACTGTAAACGTCTCCATACTGTTGGTTTCTACTCTAAACGTCTTGATACTGTTGTGCGTGCACTGCTCCCTTGCCTCCGCTCTGTGGCAACACCAACGGAGGCAGTGTTGGCCTGTGTTGACATTGTAGCTATGCGGCCCTTAACTGTCATGTGCCTCATTAGTGTCTTCTCCCTTATCTCACAGGCGAGGACAGCACATCTCACCCCCGCAAGGCCGCTACATTGGCAGAACGTGTTACTTACAATGTCTCATGTTACTCTGAAACGCTGCACTGTCTTAAACCCTACAACCTTACTCCCCACAGTGTGACGGTGATGCACATGACTGCAGTGAGGTCGTTGACCTCTTGTGTAAACCACGCCCTGATCTCCTGTGCCAATTCCTAACAGTGATCTAATCTATTTTGTTGATGGTTGTGCTAAACGTTCTTCTTCAGGTGATGCCTATGACCAAAAAGAGCTTCTGGACATCAGAACAGCGATTACTCACCTCGAACTGGACAAAGATTTGTTCTTTAATGAGTCCGACGCCAAGGATATACTGCTTTCTCGAGACCAGGCCCAAATCCCCGTCATCCGCATGAAGAAAAGATGGTATAAAAGGGGGAGAAGTGCCTGTGAGGCTCTGTCGTAGCCGGCCGAGACCGGGAGACCCATGGGGCGGCGCACAATTGGCCCAGCGTCGTCCAGGGTAGGGGAGGGAATGGCCGGCAGGGATGTAGCTCAGTTGGTAGAGCATGGCGTTTGCAACGCCAGGGTTGTGGGTTCGATTCACACGGGGGGCAGTGTGAAAATAAAAATAATGTATGCACTCACTAACTGTAAGTCGCTCTGGATAAGAGCGTCTGCTAAATGACGTAAATGTAAATGAGGATTCGCCGGCGAGTAGGTAAACCACCACTACCCTCCGTACTATTGGCCAACGTGCAATCATTGGAAAATAAACTGGATGATCTACGATTAAGACTATCCTACCAACGGGACATTAAAAACTGTAATATCTTATGTTTCACCGAGTCATGGCTGAACGACGACAAGGATAATATAGAGCTGGCTGAGTTTTCCGTGCATCGGCAGGACAGGGCAGCTACGTCTGGTAAGATGAGGGGTGGGGTGTGTGTCTATTTGTCAATAACTGCTGGTGCCCGATGTCTAATATTAAAGAAGTCTCGAGGTATTGCTCCCCTGAGGTAGAGTACCTTATGATAAGCTGTAGACCCACTATCTACCAAGAGAGTTCTCATCTATATTATTCGTAGCCGTCTATTTACCACCACAAACCGATGCTGGCACTAAGACCGCACTCAACGAGCTGTATAAGGCCATAAGCAAACAGGAAAATGCTCATCCAGAAGCGGCGCTCCTGTTTTTCTAGCACATACTGGAATATGTTCTGGGATTCATCCAATGGCATTAAGGAATATACCACCTCAGTCACCGGGTTCATCAATAAGTGCATCAACGACGTCGTCCCCACAGTGACCGTACGTACATATCCCAACCAGAAGCCATTGACTACAGGCAACATCCGCACCGAGCTAAAGGCTAGAGCTGCCGCTTTCAAGGAGCGGGACAGGCAAGCAACACTGAAGTATGCATGAGAGCACCAGCTGTTCCGGACGATCCTAGTGGCCGGGGACTTTAAAATCTGGCAAACTGAAATCCGTTTTACCTCATTTCTACCAGCATGTAACATGTGCAACCAGAGGGAAAAAAATAAAACTCTAGACCACCTTTACTCAACACACAGAGACTCATACAAAGCTCTCCCTCACCCTCCATTTGGCAAATCTAACCATAATTATATCCTCCTGCTTACAAGCAAATACTAAAGCAGGAAGTACCAGTGACTCTCTCAATACGGAAGTGGTCAGATGATGTGGATGCTACACTACAGGACTGTTTTGCACAGACTGGAATATGTTCCGGGATTCATCCAATGGCATTGATGAGTATACCACCTCAGTCACCGGCTCCAAAAGTGCATCGACGACGACGTCCCCACAGTGACCATACATACATATCCCAACCAGAAGCCATGGATTACAGGCAACATCCGCACCGAGCTAAAGGCTAGAGCTGCCGCTTTCAAGGAGCGGGACACTAATCCAGACGCTTATAAGAAATCCCGCTATGCCCTCAGACAGACCATCAAAGAGGCAAAGCGTCCTACGACACCGGTTCTGATGCTCGTCGGATTTGGCAGGGCTTGCAAACTCCTCTACACAAGGAGATGGTGCCGGTGTGGTGCCCTCCCTGAAAGCCGAGAGAGGATACATCTGTGCTGTGACTGACTGTCTAGACACGGTGGGCCGACTAGCCTTGGATACTCCTCGACGGTCAGGTTTTTCATCTGTGTTCCATCAATCTACCGGAGTCTTCTGACTCCACTACTGCCTTGCTGTGCTGTGTGGTGGAAGCCTGAGGTCGGTATCGGCGCTGTGACGTAACGTCTAGATACGCTGGGCTTCCTAGCCCAGGATACCCCCGCCGGGTGGACTCGCCACCGGTGATTGGCCGGTCTACTTGGCCCGCTGCTGCCTCACTGTGCGGTATCCTACTGCAAGGAGACTGGGGACATTGACCAGATCCACACACTGGGTGGAATCCCTGTCAAGGAGACTGGGCGCATTGACCAGATCCACACACTGGGTGGAATCCCTGTCAAGGAGACTGGGCGCATTGACCAGATCCACACACTGTGGGTGGAATCCCTGTCAAGGAGCCTGGGCGCATTGACCAGATCCACACACTGGGTGGAATCCCTGTCAAGGAGACTGGGTGCATTGACCAGATCCACACACTGTGGGTGAAATCCCTGTCAAGGAGACTGGGCACATTGACCAGATCCACACACTGTGGGTGAAATCCCTGTCAAGGAGACTGGGCGCATTGACCAGATCCACACACTGTGGGTGAAATCCCTGTCAGCACATTCCTGCAGCGACTGTTGAACGCGCTGGCGTTCTAACTAAGGCAACATCGCTCGGGCAAACACTTGGTTTCTAAATCTACTAGACCTGTAGGCATACAGCTGAACATTTTTAGGGCATTTAAGGTTTCAAAAGACTGACTCAGCATATTTTGTTTTCTTTTTTGTTTTAGTGAATTGTTGGATTCAGTGGTTAAAAGTGGTATTTTTGTAAAAATGGTTGTAGCTGCTGCCTACATGGGTTATGGCTCATTGCAGAGTCTCAGTTATCAAAAACAATCTCCTCTCCTTTCCCCAGAGATACCTCTAAACCCTACGTTGACTGGTGATGCAGCAGCTTTTATCTTTCAGAGGGATCTGATTGTTACCATTTGCCTCCTACTGTGACATGCTCATGAAACTCTTTCTCATCTACAGGGTTTGGTCTGGCTAAAAACTGGGTTTGTTGTATCAGATGACTGTAGTTTGGATCATTTTAAATCATCTAAAGTGTAGAGAGATTTTGGGAAGCAACAAATCAAGGTGTTTTATTGTTCTTCTGCTTTTGGTGTCAGGAAACATTCAGCCAAACCCAGGTCCACTGGCTATGGAGGAACTTCTCACTCCAAATGATTTGTTGTCAGGAAACATTCAGCCAAACCCAGGTCCACTGGCTATGGAGGAACTTCCCACTCCAAATGATTTGGTGTCAGGAAACATTCAGCCAAACCCAGGTCCACTGGCTATGGAGGAACGTCCCACTCCAAATGATTTGTTGTCAGGAAACATTCAGCCAAACCCAGGTCCACTGGCTATGGAGGAACTTCCGACTCCAAATGATTTGGTGTCAGGAAACATTCAGCCAAACCCAGGTCCACTGGCTATGGAGGAACTTCTCACTCCAAATGATTTGGTGTCAGGAAACATTCAGCCAAACCCAGGTCCACTGGCTATGGAGGAACTTCTCACTCCAAATGATTTGGTGTCAGGAAACATTCAGCCAAACCCAGGCCCACTGGCTATGGAGGAACTTCCCACTCCAAATGATTTGGTGTCAGGAAACATTCAGCCAAACCCAGGCCCACTGGCTATGGAGGAACTTCTCACTCCAAATGATTTGGTGTCAGGAAACATTCAGCCAAACCCAGGCCCACTGGCTATGGAGGAACTTCTCACTCCAAATTATTTGAAAACTAGATCAGGGTTGGGACTGTGTCATGAGAATCTCTAATACTAAGCTTTGAATAATTCCCAGAGGTTGTAAGACTAGTTAATTAAGAATTAAACAAATGATCCAGTCTGCAAGAAATCAGCCATTTTTTTTATTCATGAGAGCTCTGGCGCTCAAAACACACAGGCTTTTTATATACCCTCACACAAAGGAACTTTGCTCCGCCCACCATAATCCTACATTACTTCTACATTTCCAAAAATATAATGTCCCCCTGAAAGCTTGACCAAAATTCAATGTGTTGACGTCATATGATCACCCCCTTTACACGTTACCTTTTTCAATGATGTCGCTCTTGCTGCTGCTGGTGACTCTCAGATCCACCTCTACGCAGACGACACCATTTTGTATACATCTGGCCCTTCATTGGACACTGTGTTAACAAACCTCCAAACGAGCTTCAATGCCATACAACAATCCTTCAGTAGCCTCCAACTGCTCTTAAACACTAGTAAAACTAAATGCATGCTTTTCAATCGAACGCTGCTGGCACCCGCCCACCCGACTAGAATCACCACTCTCGACGGGTCTGACCTAGAGTATGTGTACAACTACAAATACCTAGGTGTCTGGTTAGACTGTAAACTAAACTTCCAGACTCACATAAAGAATCTCCAATCCAAAGTTAAATCTAGAATCGGCTTCCTATTTCGCAACAAAGCCTCCTTCACTCATGCTGCCAAACATGCCCTCGTAAACTGACTATCCTACAGATCCTTGACTTCGGCGATGTCATTTACAAAATAGCCTCCAACACTCTACTCAGCAAATTGGATGTAGTCTATCACAGTGCCATCCGTTTTGTCTCCAATGCCCCATACACTACCCACCACTGTGACCTGTACGCTCTTGTTGGCTGGTCCTCACTACATGTTCGTCGTCAAACCCACTGGCTCCAGGCCATCTATAAATCACTGCTAGGCAAATCCCCGCCTTATCTTAGTTCATTGGTCACCATAGCAGCACCCACCCGTAGTCTGCGCTCCAGCAGGTATATCTCACTGGTCATTCCCAAAGCCAACACCTCCTTTGGCCGCCATTCCTTCCAGTTCTCTGCTGCCAATGACTGGAACAATTGCAAAAATCTCTGAAGCTGGAGACTCTTATCTCCCTCAATAACTTTAAGCATCAGTTGTCAGAGCACCTTACCGATCACTGCACCTGCACACAGCCCATCTGAAATTAGCCCACCCAACTACCTCATCCCTATATTGTTATTTATTTTGCTCTTTTGCACCCCAGTATCTCTATTTGCACATAATCTCTTGCACATCTAGCATTCCAGTGTTAATACTATTGTAATTATTCTGCACTATAGCCTATTTATTGCCTTACCTCCATAACTTGCTTCATTTGCACACACTGTATATATATTTTCTGTTGTATTTCTGACTTTATGTTTTTTACCCCATATGTAACTCTGTGTTGTTTTTTATTGCACTACTTTGCTTTATCTTGGCCAGGTCGCAGTTGTAAATGAGAACCTGTTCTCAACTGGCTTACCTGGTTAAATAAAGGTGAAATAAATAAAATAAAAATTTCTCCAACAAGATTTCTCATATTCCTCCTGTTCTTTTTTCCTTCCCCTTGTCTGCTTTCTTTATGTCCGCAGTCGCGATGGTTATGGCCTGTTTTGTTACAGTATTTACACGGGGCCTCACACTCTCTTGCAAAGTGCCCTCCCTTGTTACAGTTAAAGCACTTATTCCCTCCACCATAGGACAGGAAAGAGTGAGGGCTATCTCCTCTCTCCTGGGTTTCTACCTCTACCAGCTATTTCCCCTATGGTGGCCATTAAATACTCTGCTCCCTTCTGTTATTTTCTTTCTCTGTCCTGTCTACTATTCTGCTCATGATGGATTGCGTATCTCTTAACCTCAGCTAGTGATGCTGTTCCCCACCCCACCAAATAATTTTTTAATGGTCCTGCTTATTTCTGGTCTCATTCCACTGAGGAACGCTATCTTCAGCTGCTGATGGTACGGAGTATCATTTCCCTGCGCCTGGGGCGCTCAGGTATGCCACTGTTTGCGTTAAATACATCTTTCAGCCTTTCTAAGTATTGGCTGATGGTTTCACTGTCTTCCTGTTTACACTCATGTACTTTGGAGAAGTCAGCATGCCGATGGTAATGTTCCCTTAAATTATTACAAAACTCATTTTCCCAACATATTGCCCATTATCTGCCCATAAAAGTCTGGGTTCACTCTGCTGACCCAGATGTCTTAGTTCTGTCCGAGACCTGGCATAAGACGTCTGTTCTAAATCAGTCTATAGGCTTGGATGGTTATAATGTTTATCGATGTGACCGAAGATGTAAGGGTATAAGTAAGTATAGCCATCTATATTAAAGACAGATATGTGGTTACTGAACCAAGGTCTTTATCTAAACCAAAACAGTTTTAGCATTGAAACTGCAGAAAATTGAAAGCTGTGAACTTAGATTCAATAGGATGTTATTGACCTCCATCTGCAAAAGTAGAATCCCTGGATTCTCTGGCTGAACTGATGCGTGGTTGGGGGAAAAATGAAATGGTCCTTATGGGCGATTTAAACTGGGACTGGTTATCTCCAAACTCCGAGGCCATAAGAGGACGGTGCAATACACTGAATTCTACTCAAATTATAAATGCAGTCACAAGACTCAATCCAAAAGACATCTCTACGTCAACACTTATTGATGTTATTCTAACTAACAATCCGCATAAATACTCGCCGGTTGGTATTTTCCCTAATGATTTAAGTGATCATTGTGCAGTTGCTTGCATTAGGGACACCAAAATCCTCAAAGTGACCCCCTCGGTTCATAGTCAAACGACATTTTACGCAGTTCTGTGAGCAGGCATTCCTGCATGAACTTTATGCATGCAACTGGGATAGGATTGCGCATATTTCAGACATCAAAGAGGCAGTCTCCTATTTTAATTCCATGTTTTCTGCTATCTGTGATAAACACTCCCTCTCAAAAAGTACCGGGTAAGAGGTAGAGACAATCCCTGGTTTACAGGGGAAGTATCTGATTTGATCCAAATACACAATGGGCCAAAGCCAGAAAGGGTCATTCCCAGGCTGAATGGCAGTTATTCAGGCCACTGAGAAATAAGTGCCCCTTGTTAAAACGGAAATGCAAATCTAGCTTCTATTACGAATCTACCTTAAGGCAAACCTCAATAACCCGACGAAATTATGGAAAACCATTAAATCCATGAATGCTAACACTAACTCCTCTGGTCTTCCGCTGAAATTGACCTCAAATTCAATGCTTGTGACTGACAAGAATAAACTGCTTGACATGTCTAATGAGCATTTTGCTAAAGCTGGGCATTTATTTGATAATGAACTCCTTCCTAACATCTGGAATGAGGCAGTGAATGAAACTGCCGCATGCCGGCCTGTGGTTTATCTATTTCATTTGACAGAGATTGAGCTTTCAGAAGTTGTAAAGTCACTCAAATCTATTGATATTAAGAAAGCGGCTGGCCCGGATGAATTAAACCCTTATTTTCTCAAAATTGGTGCAGAGATCATTGCTGTCCCTCTCACTCATATATTACATATTTTGTTGGCGAATAATACCATTCCAAAAGTCTGGAAAGCAGCCTATGTCACGCCTTTACATAAGGGTGGAGATCCGTCCCAGTTGGATAACTATCGTCCCATATCTAAGCTGTTTCCATTGGCAAAAGTTTTGGAAAAACTGGTGAACTCACAGTTGAAAGACTGTCTTTATAATAACTCCGTTTTATCTCAATTCCAGTCGGATTTTAGAGCCAATCGTAGTACAATTACTGCAGTAAGTAAGGTTGTAGGTGATATTCTACATGCTCAGGACAAGACAAATCACTGTGTTTCACTTTTTATTGACTTATCGAAGGCCTTCGACACTGTTGACCATGCCCTGCTGTTGTATCGACTAAAAAAGGTTGGATTAAGTGCTTGTAACGCCAAGGTAGTGGGTTCGATCCCCGGGACCACCCATACACAAAAATGTATGCACGCATGACTGTAAGTCGCTTTGGATAAAAGCGTCTGCTAAATGGCATATTATTATTATTATTATTATTATTATTATTATTATTACTGTGATTTGTATGCTATGGTGCAATGGACCTCTCTCTCCACCAGGAGGCTAAAGCACTTGTACACGTTTGTGTACAAAGCATTGATAGGACAACTCCCTTTGTATCTCTGTTCCTTACTGACCAGATCAGTCACTCAATACAGTCTTCGTTCACAGTCGCTGCTGTCCTTGGCTGTTCCTAAGGCTAGAACTGAGATGGGGAAACAGTATTTTTCCCATAATGCCCCTTCATCCTGGAACATGCTTCAAAAGATATTAAAGTTAGGGGAGTTTGTGTCCTTGCCTGTTTTTAAGACTCTGATCGACAACACTGTTTGTGACAGCTGCAGTTGTTTCTAATCGTCAATTGTATCTGTAACTTGTGACACTTTGTCTTTTGTGTGTATTTTGTTTTTTTCTGTAATATTTTATGCACGCTGCTATTCCCTGTTTTGCCTTCTTGCCAGGTCGCCCTCACAAAATAGGTTTTTAACCTCAATGGGTCTTACCTGGTTAAATCAAAATCAAAATAAATATTACGGACTACAAAGGGAAACCCAGCCGCGAGCTGCCCAGGGACGCGAGCCTACCAAACGAGCTAAATGCCTTTTATGCTCGCTTTGAGATTAGCAACACTAAAGCATGCATGAGAGCACCAGCTGTTCCGGACGACTGTGTGATCACGCTCTCCGTAGCCGATGTGAGCAAGACCTTTAAACAGGTCAACATTCACAAAGCCGCGGGGCCAGACGGATTACCAGGACGTGTACTCAAAGTATGCGCGGTCCAACTGGCAAGTGTCTTCACTGACATTTTCAACCTCTCCCTGACCGAGTCTGTAATACCTTACGTTTGCTGACGACACAACAGTGGTAGGCCTGATCACGACCATGATGACACAGCCTATAGGGAGGAGGTCAGAGACCTGGCAGTGTGGTGCCAGGACAACAACCTCGCCCTCAAAGGAGCTGATCGTGGACTATAGGAAAAGGAGGGCCGAACAGGCCCCCATAAACATCGACCGGGCTGTAGTGGACCAACGAACTATCATGGTTCAAACACATCAAGACCATTGTGAAGAGGGCACGACAACACCTTTTCCCCCTCAGGAGACTGAAAAGATTTGGCATGGGTCCCCAGATCCTCAAAAGGTTATACAGTTGCACCATCAAGAGCATCCTGTCTTGTCTCATATATATTTACTAAAATAGAATTGTACTTTTGGTCATGCCCCATTAAATCAAACTGTATAAAGCTGTATGTTTTTCATTCAACTTCTGCTCCTAACCTGTACCTCAGCACATTGTATATAGCCTCGTTATTGTTATTTTACTGTGTTACTTTTTATTTATTTAGTTTATTTAGTAAATATTTTCTTAACTCTTATTTTTCATAAAGCTGCATTGTTGGTTAAGGGCTTGTAATTAAGCATTTCATGGTAAGGTCTACACCGGTTGTATTCGGCGCATGTGACAAATAACATTTGATTTGATTCGAACTGAATACAGAGCATGTCAGTTTCAATGTTATGGTCTTTGATTCAATTCTATTTTTCAAACTCTGGCTGTGTGTGTGTTTGTGTGTTTATCTGTGTCATTCCTTGATCATTCCTTGTGGTCCTGTAGCTCAGTTGGTAGAGTACGGTGCTTGTAAAACCAGGGTAGTGGGTTCGATTCCCGGGACCACCCATATGTAAAATGTATGCATACATGACTGTAAATGGCTTTGGATAAAAGTGTCTGCTAAATGGCATATATATACACTGTTTATACCAAACATTTGGAACACCTTTCTAATATTGAGTTGCACCCTCCCCTTTTTCCCTCAGAACAGCCTCAATTCGTCAGGACATGGACTCTACAAGGTGTGGAAAACGTTCCACAGGGATGCTGGCCCATGTTGACTCCAATGCTTCCCAAAATTGTCGGGTTGGCTGGATGTCGTTTGGGTGCAGTGGAGGCTCCTCAGAGGAGGAAGGGAGGACCATCCTCCTGAGTGATTTCCATAAAAATAAAAATGGTAAAACATAAAAAAAGTTCTCATTTTTAGACAAAACTATACTAAATATAATCACGTCACCAAATAATTGATTCAAACATACTATTTTGCAATGAAGGTCTACAGTAGCCACAACAGCACTCTGCACGATAGCACAACTCCCTTCCATAGACTTAAACTGACATGTTGTCCACCCAATCAAAGGATCAGAGAATTCATCTAGTACTGAAAGCATAAGCTACAGCTAGCTAGCTATCACTGCAGTGCATAAAATGTGGTGAGTAATTGACACAAAGAGAGAAAAATACAATGACTGTACGCTGTAACGTTATTGCATGATTATAGCAGGTATACTAATGTGTTAGTTCTATTATCTATGTTGACTATGACTTTACTTTAGCTAATATGGTGACAACGATGTAGGCTGTGTGTAGCAGTTATGATATGGTTTGGCTTGGAAAGGTTTTTTCGCCTTGTCACATACAGCTGATGTGGTTTGCATTGAAGTCCAGAAGCGAAGGGAAAAGGTGAGAGGAGGAGAGCGCATAGATGCGAGAAGAAATACAACGTGGCTGCTATGAAAGTGAACTGTGTTTACGCGTGATCAGGGGTGTATTCATTCTGCCGATTATGTTGAAAAAACGTTTTTAAAACGGAACAAAACCGGGATAAACGTACCTGAATTTGTCCAATAGAAACTCTTGTTTGCAACAGTTGGACTAATGATTACACACTATGTCAGCTAGATACAGGCAACAGTTTGGAAGGTGGTATTGAATGTGTCACTGTCTGTCACCTCAAATTTTTATCTCGACCTGTGTGCACCTACATTCTCAACTTTCATTCATAGGCTAGGTTGTAGTAACCTCATGATGGGTATAGGGAAAAGTATCATGTAGTAGCATAAACCTATTGCTGTTACATTGAACAGGGTGAATGGAATATGAATGAGAGTCATCCAATGTGGTGTAATAGAAATAAGGCCATGCCCATGAAAAAACAATTGTCCTCCCTCGTCTTAAAAGGCACTGACAGCCGCTGTTTGGGTGGTGGACCATTCTTGGTACACGTAGGAAACTGTTGAGCTGGAAAAACCCAGCAGCGTTGCAGTTCTTGACAGAAACCGGTGCGCTTGGCACCTACTACCATACCCTGTTCAAAGGCACTTAAATATTTTGTCTCCCCCATTCACCCTCTGAATGGCACACATACACAATCCATGTCTCATTTGTCTCAAGGCTTAAACATCCTTCTTTAACCGGTCTCCTCCCCTTAATTTACACTGATTGAAGTGGATTTAACAAGTGACATCAATAGTTGGATCAGAGCTTTCACTTGGATTCACCTAGTCAGTCTATGTAATGGAAGGAGAAGGTATTCTTAATGTTTTGTATACTCAGTGTACATCACTACATATAATCAAGTGCTATTTGCATGTGATGCATTTGCTCTATTGTTTACAGGATGATTTGTATCTTATAGAGCGTGGCTTTAAGGGAATATTATGGTCACTTCTAGATAAAAACGAATGTGAAAAATGAACAGAGAATGTGTATTAACACACTACCTATTCATAGAAGTATTTATTAATCAAATTCAATCAATCACATTTTATTTATAAAGCACTATTTACATCAGCAGATGTCACAAAGTGCTATACAGAAACCCAGCCTAAAACCCCAAACAGCAAGCAATACAGATGTAGAAGCACGGTGGCTAGGAAAAACTCCCTAGAAAGGCAGAAACCTAGGAAGAAACCTAGAGAGGAACCAGGCTCTGAGGGGTGTCCAGTCCCCTTCTGGCTGTGCCTGGTGGAGATTATAACAGTACATGGCCATTAAGGCCAGATTTTTCTCCAAGATGTTCAAACGTTCATAGATGACCAGCAGGGTCAAATAATAATCACAGTGGTTGTAGATGTTGCAACAGGTCAGTACATCAGGAGTAAACAACACTTGGCTTTTCATAGCCGGGCATTTAGAGGTTGAAATAGCAGGTGCGGTAGAGAGAGAGAGTTGAAAACAGCAGGTCTGGGACAAGGTAGCACATCCGGTGAACAGGTCAGGGTTCCATAGCCGCAGGCAGAACAGTGGAAACTGGAGCAGCAGCACAACCAGGTGGACTGGGGACAGCAAGGAGTCATCAGGACAGGTAGTCCTGAGGCATGGTCCTATGGCTCAGGTCCTCCGGGATGGGAGGGAGAGAGGGAGAGAGAGATAATTAGAGGGAGCATACTTCAATTCACACAGGACACTGGATAAGACAGGAGAATAACACCAGATATAACAGACTGACCCTAGCCCCCCAGCACATAGACTATTGGAGCATAGATACTGGAGGCTGAGACAGGGAGGTTTGGGAGACACTGTGGCCCCGTCTGATGATACCCCCAGACAGGGCCAACCAGGCAGGATATAACCCCACCCACTTTGCCAAAGCACAGCCCCCACACCACCAGAGGGATATCAACAGACCACCAACTTACTACCCTGAGACAAGGCTGAGTATAGCCCATGAAGATCTCCTCCACTGCACGAGCCCGAGGGAGCAACAAACCGGACAGGAAGATAACGTCAGTGACTCAACCCACTCAAGTGATGCACCCCTCCTAGGGACGGCATGGAAAGCACCAGTAAGCCAGGGAAACAGCCCCTGAAATAGGGTCAGAGGCAGAGAATCCCAATGGAGAGACAGGAACCTAAATCTAAATATTAATATTAAGCTTCTGCGTCTGTGTACAGGAAAGTATTATTTGTAAGACGTAGGAGAAAATATATCAGATTATTGTTAAATTATTACGACATTCTTTACCAATATGAACGATGTAGTAAATATTGTTTCCAAACTGCGTTACCCACTCCAGTCAGCAGATGGCGATGTGAGTCTTTCAGGTGATGATACTTGCGTGACGTATAATAGACTGGACGGGACACTTCTTCAGCAACAACCACACGGCTACTCTTTTAACCACCTCAGTAGCTTGCTAGCCAACATAAACCCGAAAGATTGACGCTTTAGACCATGTTTATGTACATTAGCTAATCTCAGTGTTTTAAACACATTTCTGTTGACGTAACATTATCTACTGGGTAACTTTAAACTGATTTGCAAACTTGTTAAAGATTGATACTGAGCCTAGCACTAGGCTAGTCGCTAATGCTAACTAGCTAGCTAACTAGCTTACATCCCTGACCATGAGCTCACTAAACTACCCCTCCCCTGCTAAAAAAAGAGGAGGTCTGGTCTATGGAGAAAGAAGCTCTGGGGCTGAACATTGCCGTGAAACAAGAAGAGGAGGATGTTACAGTGAAAGGAGAGGAAGAAGCTTTCAGAATGATAAAGGAGGAAGAGGAGGCTATTACACTGAAAGAAGAGAAAGGTCCGTTTGGAGTGAAAGAGGAAGAGGGGATAGAGGCTGTCACAGTGGAAGAGGAGGAGGTTGAAGCTTTCAGAATGAAAAAGGAGGAAGAGGACGCTGGTGTATTGAAAGAAGAAGAGGAGGATGTAATAGTGAAAAAAGAGGAAGAACCTTTTAGAGAGGAAGAGGATGGTATCTCAATAAAGGTGAAGAAGGAAGACGTTTTTGGAGTGAAAGAGCAGGAGGAGGAGACAGAATATCCGATTAACACCAGTGAGTACTGTCTTAAAAACAGGGGCACAAACTATGCAGTTCTTGAACTAATGTGTGGTTTTTAAGGGGCATTCTACTGAAGTTATATACTTCAATATGTTGTTCAGTACTGTATAAATTGTTAAAGGTTCAATCTGCAATTGGTACATATATTTTTGGGACTTTTAAATTAGCTTTAATGAATTCTCCATGTGGTCTACATTAAAGTGCACCTCATCTAATATAACAGGCTTTTCAAATTCAATATTGGTGCTTAATTTCTACTTAAAATATCAAAGGGACGCAAAAGGCACCCAATTTGTGGAACTACCTTTTCACATTTGCATCATAAACAATATTTTATAAAATCATGATGAAAGTGACCGTTTTAGGCCCAGTTTAGATATATTAATGCCTCTTGTAAGACCCTGTGATTGTAATAGATGGTCATAAGTTTACCATCTGTTTGATGTTCTCGTTCACACAGGAGAGAGACATGACTATCATGGATCCTCTGGGGAGCCTCAACAACATCCTGATGCTGACGAGGCAGAGAAGAGTCTCTCCAGATCAGAACACCAGATGGTACAGCTTGGTCTGGTCTAGCATACAGCTTGCTCTATCGGGGTCTGGGTTTCTGTAAAGCACTTTATGACAACAGTGACATCAGCATCCATAATGATATGTGTCTGTGTCCCCTCTATATGGTTACCAGGACAACACTAGCCCTTCCTCCCTCCCAGAGTCCCCGTGTCGTACCTCTCCCAGTGCAGCACCTTACTGCTGGGTCTGAAAAGGTTGTCTGTGCGGCTGGTGGACTGCAGGAAAACAACGGGGCTGAGTGGAACTGTGAGAGGAGGAGAAGAGAAGAAAGGAGCAGATTTGACTCATCAAAGTAAGTGCTGTAGTTTAGTTTGAACAAATAAAATAGATCTGCCCACTGGTATCTGTTACCAGGACAACCAGCAGAGTTCTGTTAGTTGACATGAAGATAGACTGGTGGATATGGATGTTATGAATATCATAACACTGAAAAAGGATTCTGCCAATGAAAAGAGAGAAACCAATAGACTATATAAAACCTTGATGAAAGTTAGATTTAGAGAGAACGTTTCAAGATGATCCAATATAAGGTGCATGTTTTACAAAAACATTTCCTAAAAACATTAGCTAATTTTTCCCCAACATCGGACACCCCCTAACTCGGACACTCTAGTGGTTGGAGGACTAAATCACCTCGAGTTCGACGTTTAAATGGACTGGAAAATAACTGTACGTTTTGCGACTAACGACACCCTTCTAGCTAGCTGACCACCGATTTTCATTGCTATTTTTGTAAGTTAAGTTCGGTTTGCATATTGTAAAATTTGACGGCAGCGACAGACCACACATCATTTAATATCCAACTTTTTACCTCTGAAATATAGCTAACGCATTTTCTAATGTTACTAGCTTAGTTGCTAAATGTTGATAGAACTGCTAAGACAGCAAAAAGGAAAGAAATTGTAAGCGTTAGATAATACATATCACGAAAACAGCTGAATGTTGTCAAGCTTTACCTTTTCAGAATTGGAGTCCTCTGACGGAGGCGTTTTGCACAATCTGCAAAAATGTATTTGGAATTTTGAACCATTAACTTTTTGACACCTATCACTGTTGGCTATGTTTCATCTTACAACAGCTACATAGAGGCAGTATTTAGTCAAATTTTACAATGTATGCATCAATATGAAACTAATTGGGACACTCATTTTCATTACAGATAACATCAAACAAAAAACGTGGGTACATTTTCAGTTAATGTGAAAACTTTCATCACCTTTCAATGCCTTAGCTCTGAAATGTAAATGTTTATACATATTCAGATTGAGTTATCTGTCTAAAATGTGTATAGTATGCCAAGTTATTTAGCTACATGTATTTACCACCACAGCATGGAGAAAGTCAAGAGGAAGCAGTGGAGTGAGGTGGATATGTTCCATGCCATGGAGGACTGCGGGGCAGGGATGGCTATCCGCCATGCTGCCAAGGTTAGGCATCTTTTGTTTTTTAGGAGATTACCATGTGTATGTGAATTTTATCTGCTAGTAACAGTTTTATTTTCTTATCTACCAAGGTACATGGTGTACCTCGGCAGACCCTGGCGTACAGGCTGAGCGGCCGGGGACCCATGGTTTTCGCCGTGGACAACCCACATTGCTTGCACCAGAGGATGAAAATTCTCTGGTGCAGTACTGTATCTACTGCGCCAGCCATGGGTTCCCCTTCACCAGACAGAGGCTGATGAAATACGCCCGACAAAATACGCAGGTATTTGGTGTTCTATGTATGTAGATTGGTGGACTGACTGTTCTCAATGTGTGTGATGTAAATGTGGATGTGTATGGTGATGCCAAAACAAACATTTTCATCCTGGATGGACAATTATACATTCTATTCTATTGTAGGTTTCGGCACCCAGGGGAAACAATCCCACCACTGGGGAAGAGGTGGTGGGAATTGTTCAGGAAGAGGCACAAGAACCTGAGCATAAGGGAGGCAGGACACCCTGGACAGGGGGAGAGCTGAGTGTGCATCACCACTGCCAGTGCCTCCCAGTGTGCAACACCTGTAGGAGCCGCCGGAGTCCCCAGCTGCAGAAGAAGGCCACGTGCCTACTCTCCCGGCCACACCATCGTTGGCCCCTCAACCCCACCATTACAAACACCAGCTCCTCCAAGCCATTGTCGGCGGTTTTGTCCACCACCACCACGATGCACCCCCGTCCCCCGTCTGTCACCACCAACACGGCCTCCTCTGGACCAACTGCCTCCTACGTCTCCCTGGTCACACCACCATAGCAGCCTCGTATGGGAAGTGGAGTGGTCTGCTATTGGCCGGTTATAAAATGGCCCATAACTGTAACACTAGCAGAGATCCTGGACCTGATATATCCTTACAGTATATTATGTTCAACAATATATAGAAAAATAATCTAAAATGTTATATTTTCAATATTCATTTTTATGTTTTTCAATATTAATAAATTAATGTAATTCATTTTTTTACTAAATTAAAATACTGCTCATATTACAGGTCAAGTGGTAAAGATTAATATGACCCATTGTTGATTTGTAGCCTGTAGCATCTAATGATGAAACATTATGGAGTCTTAAAGGAGGACTGTAGCATCTAATGATGAAACATTATGGAGTCTTAAAGGAGGACTGTAGCATCTAATGATGAAACATTATGGAGTCTTAAAGGAGGGCTGTAGCATCTAATGATAAAACATTATGGAGTCTTAAAGGAGGCCTGTAGCATCTGATGATGAAACATTATGGAGTCTTAAAGGAGGACTGTAGCATCTAATGATGAAACATTATGGAGTCTTAAAGGAGGACTGTAGCATCTAATGATGAAACATTATGGAGTCTTAAAGGAGGACTAGGATGAAAAGGGAAAGGAAAGGGCATATCTAGTCAGTCACAGCTGAATGCATTCACTCTAAATGTGTCTTCCTCATTTAACCCAACCCATCTGAATCAGAGAGGTGCTGGGGCTGCCTTAATCGAAGTTCCACGTCATCCGCGTCCGAGGAGCATTTGTTGTTGGGGGATAACTGCTTTGCTCAAGTGCAGAACGGCAGACCTTTCCACCTTGCGGGCGTGGGGAATCAAACCAGTGACCTTTCGGTTACTGGCCCAACACTCTTAACCGTTAGTCTACAAATGTTCCAACTTCAATTAATTATTTCTCAATGATGCTTTAAAGGAGAAGTTTACCCAAAATCCAGAAACTCTGAAGTGATTCCATACTATGAAACCAGTCCAGTGGAGTTTGCCCTCTCTCCCTGTAGTGCTGTACTGAAACAGCTTCAAACACGTATCACGTGACGTTGCTGAATGCAGGCCAAGCTCTGCTACTTTGCCAGTTAATTTGGTATTTTATTAAAGCTATGGCCTTTGGCTTTCACCTGGAATTGTTTATTTATGTCTGAGGAAAAAAGTTTTTCAATCAATAAAACATATACAAAAATATGATGATATCATAGTGAATTCATGACATCTGAATGAACAAGCCTTTTCATACTTTATAATATAGTGCTTTCGGAAAGTATTCAGACCCCTCGACCTTTTCCGTATTCTTTTACGGTGCAGCCTGATTCTAAAATGGATTAAAAATAATTTTTCACTCATCAATCTACACACAATACTCCTTAATGACAGAAACAAAACAGGTTTTTATACATTTTTGCAAATATATATTTAAAAAAAAGATACCTTATTTAAATAAGTATTCAGACGTTTTGATATGACACTCGAAATTGAGCTGAGATGCATCATGTTTCCATTGATCATCCTTGAGATGTTTCTACAACTTACCTGTGGTAAATTCAATGGATTGGACATGATTTGGAAAGGCACACACCTGTTTATAAAAGGTCCCACAGTTGACAAACGCATGTCAGAGCAAATACCAAGCCATGAGGTCAAAGGAATTGTCCTTAGAGCTCCGAGACAGGATTGTGTCACGGCACAGATCTGGGGAAGTGTACCAAAACATTTCTGCAGCATTGAAGGTCCCCAAGAACACAGTGGCCAACATCATTCTTAAAAGGAAGACCTTTGGAACCACCAAGACTCTTCCTAGAGCTGGGCGCCTGGCAACACTGAGAACACTCTAGGCTGTAATCGCTGCTAAAGGTGCTTCAACAAAGTACTGAGTAAAGGGTCTCAATATTTACGTAAATGTGACATTTCAGGTTTTCTTTTTGAAAAAAGGTGAAAAAATTCATACAAACCTGTTTTTGCTTTGACATTTATGGGGTGTTGTGTATAGATTGATGAGGGGGAAATGAAACAATTTAAAATATCTACAGTGAGGGGAAAAAAGTATTTGATCCCCTGCTGATTTGGTACGTTTGCCCACTGACAAAGAAATGATCAGTCTATCATTTTAATGGTAGGTTTATTTGAACAGTGAGAGACAGAATAACAACAAAAAAATCCAGAAAAACACATGTCAAAAATGTTATAAATTGATTTGCATTTTAATGAGGGAAATAAGTATTTGACCCCTCTGCAAAACATGACTTAGTACATTGGCAAAACCCTTGTTGGCAATCACAGAGGTCAGATGTTTCTTGTAGTTGGCCACCAGGTTTGCACACATCTCAGGAGGGATTTTGTCCCACTCCTCTTTGCAGATCTTCTCCAAGTCATTAAGGTTTCGAGGCTGACGTTTGGCAACTCGAACCTTCAGCTCCCTCCACAGATTTACTATGGGATTAAGGTCTGGAGACTGGCTAGGCCACTCCAGGACCTTAATGTGCTTCTTCTTGAGCCACTCCTTTGTTGCCTTGGCCGTGTGTTTTGGGTCATTGTCATGCTGGAATACCCATCCACGACCCATTTTCAATGCCCTGGCTGAGGGAAGGAGGTTCTCACCCAAGATTTGACGGTACATGGCCCCATCCATCGTCCCTTTGATGCGGTGAAGTTGGCCTGTCCCCTTAGCAGAAAAACACCCCCAAAGCATAATGTTTCCACCTCCATGTTTGATGGTGTTCTTGGGGTCATAGGCAGCATTCCTCCTCCTCCAAACACAGCAAGTTGAGTTGATTCCAAAGAGCTCGATTTTGGTCTCATCTGACCACAACACTTTCACCCAGTTCTCCTCTGAATCATTCAGATGTTCATTGGCAAACTTCAGACGGGCCTGTATATGTGCTTTCTTGAGCGGGGGGACCTCGCGGGCGCTGCAGGATTTCAGTCCTTCACGGCGTAGTATGTTACCAATTGTTTTCTTGGTGACTATGGTCCCAGCTGCCTTGAGATCATTGACAAGATCCTCCCGTGTAGTTCTGGGCTGATTCCTCACCGTTCTCATGATCATTGCAACTCCACGAGGTGAGATCTTGCATGGAGCCCCAGGCAGAGGGAGATTGACAGTTATTTTGTGTTTCTTCCATTTGCGAATAATCGCACCAACTGTTGTCTCCTTCTCACCAAGCTGCTTGGCGATGGTCTTGTAGCCTTGTGTAGGTCTACAATCTTGTCCCTGACATCCTTGGAGAGCTCTTTGGTCTTGGCCATGGTGGAGAGTTTGGAATCTGATTGATTGATTGCTTCTGTGGACAGGTGTCTTTTATACAGGTAACAAACTGAGATTAGGAGCACTCCCTTTAAGAGTGTGCTCCTAATCTCAGATCATTACCTGTATAAAAGACACCTGGGAGACATAAATCTTTCTGATTGAGAGGGGGTCAAATACTTATTTAGCTAATTAAAATGCAAATCAATTTATAACATTTCTGACATGCGTTTTTTCTGGATGTTTTTGTTATTCTGTCTCTCACTGTTCAAATAAACCTACCATTAAAATTATAGACTGATCATTTCTTTGTCAGTGGGCAAACGTACAAAATCAGCAGGGGATCAAATACTTTTTTCCCCTCACTGTATTTTAGAATAAGGCTGTAACAAAAATGTGTAAAAAGTCAAGGGGTCTGAATACTTTCCGAGAGCATTGTATGTACAGTACTACTCAAACGTTAGGACACAGCACATGCTTTTCCAACAGTCTTGAAGGAGTTCCCACATATGCTGAGCACTTGTTGGCTGCTTTTCCTTCACTCTGCGGTCCATCTCATCCCAAACCATCTCAATTGGGTTGAGGTCGGGGGATTGTGCAGGCCAGTGTCGTATCTGATGAGTGGTGGCAATTATTGCTGTCAACAAAAGGAGTCTGCTCATACTGAACGTTGATCATAAGGTTTATTCAGACCACAAGCTTCAGCATGAGTAACAGACTCGCGAGGTCTGGAGAACGGCTCCTCAGATTGCCATGGCCGTTCTGACTTCTTCTTCGTTTAACCCCCCTATTTATAAACAACGAAGCTGACCTCTTCTGGCCAATCCCCAGTCTCCAAGACACTTCCGGTCTGCTGGATGTGGCGTTACACCCAAAACATTCCCTCTTGCTACTAACATAACCAACATTCCATTTCTTCATGAAAAACATTTAACAAAGACATAATTTTAATACACTACATATTCCCCCCTTCGAGACGAACTAAACGTCTCGAAAACAAACAGAATAGGATTATGACTAGTAACAATTTATCTTATTGAGTATCTTTAACATTAAACCAAAAACATTCTTCTCTAGAGTGTAAATACCTTTCTATGAAATATGAATAACTGTTTATGAAGTGTGAATACATTACTAGGAAATATGAACAAATCTTTATGGAGTGTAAGAGCGAAAAACTGTCCGGCAGCCATCTTTTCAGATATCCATCCATCAATCAAGACAGTAAAATTCTCTCACGGTCCCTCTGCCCCAGGCAACCACCGTCGGTACTCCAGATAACCTCATTAACCATGTAAATGCATTTGAAACTATGATGCAATTAAATACACATGTAAGCCCCTGCAAACAAAATCCTATCCAGAAACATCCACTCTCAGGCTGGTCAACCCATAGGACCCTAAAGTGAATCTCTCCCTGCCTAGACGTCCTGTCCCTAAACATTCACGAAATAAACAAAAACATCTAAGATCCTCACATGTATTCAATAACCTCAAACATCATTCTACTAAAATCAATACCTAAGAATATGACACAATTATGTATTACACATCAAATATGTCTATATTTCATTGCAGACACTGGAATGTAGTCCACTACACTTCCTCTCCTCCGTAGTCTCGACCTCCGTAGTCTCGACTTCCACTGCATCGTTGATGATGGAATCGGAACCTTTCCACACCCTCCTTGTTTCATCTCCTCCAGTCATATTGTCCCTTCATATTGTCCTTGTTTGAATATTTCAATCTCCACATGTTCTCCCAAATGCTTCTGGAAGAAAATAAAAGACCAAACAGTATCTTTTGCAAAACAACATTTTCAAATTAAACCTCAACATCAATTTAAGAATATAAAAATGACATATAAATGATGTATGAATCACATTAACCTATCCCCCCCTTGATTCAGAAAATCATTCTAAAATCATACTAAAAAAAATGTTTTCCTTGAAACAATAAAAATAAAATGATCAAATAATCAAAAAGGATATTTATCCATTCAGTAGTCCATCTAGACCCCCTCGTCCGTCTTCGTCCAGATCCGGAACAGTCAACACCGGCATCTGAGTGTTGCCTCCAGGCATCATTCTCCAACCTATTTCAATCTCATAGCTTCCTCAAAAGTCAGTAACATATTACACAGTGCTATCAAAGCTGTCATTAACCCATCACTGCCCCCTACTGGCCTAACTGATCTTGCAACCAAATGCATCCCTGATATTTTCCAACGCATCTATAACACTCGTGATCTTTTCTGAACTATCTGGACTCAAATTATAACTAATAGTTATCAATATGATCTTCCCAAATGTTACACCATACCATGGAAACCGTCCCCTTCTCCCTTAGACTTAAAGACTATTAAATGTCACCATATCTCTCTTTACCCAATTTCTAGACCTAAATTCAGATTGTTCTGTGTTCGGGACCCCTACTCTTTTAATGGTAAAAACTTCATATGGAAGCTTACACGTTGACATGTAACAACATCCTATCCCTCCATAGGGTAAGAATATACTTTATCATCACAAACCCACCAAATATCTCTAAAATTCCCAATAGTCACATTGTCAGTCAAAAGCTAATCTTTTAACCATCAAAGTCCTAAGTAACATATTATTTGTCATTACTACCCTTAAGGTCATACTTATCCTAAGTTATCCTATACTCATCACACTCTGATATTCCCATAAACATACCCCTTTACCTCATATGTTTTATTAGAACAACCACAACTTTTATCCTCACTGGTTCACCTGAATACTTCAGGGTTCCGCTGTTACCTGACTTTACTTTCCATCTAACAATTCCCATAGGGTAAACCATTTACCCAAGAACACTTAAACCCTACTGTTCTGACAACGACATTATTTTATCTGTCAATGACTGTTGCCGATACCACAGTCATGACAAAGCATAAGACTGACCCATACCCGCTAGAGGCCGCGCGACCGTCTAACAGGCCTGGTGCTGGCATCCCCAACAGACATCAACCCACAAGATTCCTCACTGATTCTTACAGAATGAGTTAATCTAGCTCTAATTTTCACAACAGAGGAACGAGCAGTACTGATCAGATACCCCCCCCCTCTGTCATCAAAATCAAAAGACCCCATCCTGCAGCTTCCATGATGAATCTATATTCTCCATTTCAGATTAATCTATATTGTTTCTATCTGCTCTCCTATTTTAACCCCATTCGTACCATAACCTCCTGAGTCCCTCTTGCTACCTCTAATTTCAGAACAGTTGTTGTCGGTGTCATATTTCCTACATTTGCTATTGCCATCGTATCATTAATCCCTTCCCCAAAGTTACCATTAACGTTGTTGATTTAGTTGATTAATTAAAACCCTTAATTCCTTCTAGTGGAAAAGCTACCAATATACTCTGTGTATTATTTACTGTTTGAGTGACTACTGTAATAAACTTATCCTTAACTCCCTCTGTGACTGTGGAAACTTCTACAGATTTCGAATCTTCCATTATAGGCATCACTTTATGAATTACATAGCCCTTTAACCCATAATTCTTAACCGGAACAAATTCTAATGCTTGCCCTAAATAAGCATACATATATTCTCCCTGACCTTTCTCTGTAACATTACTTTTCCCCCTATAATTGATGCTGGACCCTTATAATCAAATGTGATATATTTATGACTTTAATAACTAACAATGTTGAAAGAGTTAAATTGCTTCTCACTGTTGTTTTAATAGACTGAAGTGTTGATATCCTTAGTTACTCCTAGTTTTTCCCCAAAGAAAAAAGTTGTCTTTGCTTGTACTTCCATCTATCACCACTAGTGTCACTTTTTCCCCAAATCTCAGTCCTTTCTCTAAATCCCTGACTTTCAAACTTTTGATTATAAAAAATACACCTATAATTACCTTGATCTCCCTGCTGGGAACTGTAACTATAGATACTCAATCCCCCTCAATCTTCTCTTATCATTCAGCAACACATACTTTCTCAATGCATCTGCCCCTAACAGATCTAACCTCCTACCATATCTTCCCACTAAACTCTAAAATGTCCTTCATCACTGTTCTCTCTCTCTTACTACTAACTTTGAAACTTAGCTTACTGTCTTAAGAGTTCCTTCAACCTAGTCCTCCTAACTTATTTTAATCTAATCTTTTCTCTCATAAGCTTTAAAAACCTTTTTCCACTGATATATTCACAAAATCCCTTTACCACCAAATGTAGACTATGTGATTGGGAAAGTTCCCCACCGGCTTCTGACTCCTTACACACAGACTTGGCAAACGACTAAACACCTTTTAGCCTAGCCTGAAATCTCTTAGTGTAAGAATATAACCCAGAATAAACAGTCACCCCTTTTAAGTTTATTTTCAGACATTGTCTAATACATTATCATCCTTCCTATGATATTATCTTTTTAAGCAAATGATTCCCAAAAACCCTACTTTTTAAAATCTTCTACCAGAAAAACCTTTTAGTGTACATCCAATTGTACAATTCAATTTAAACAATGCATCTCTTCCCAACACTGCAATAACAGTATCTTCTAATATTAGTATCTTAAGAGTAATTAACTGTTTTACTACCTCAAATCCCTATCCTATCCTAATTAGTTAGATGTTTAATTAGTGAGATGTTTAACCTCTTTAGGCTGAACCCAGATAAGTTTTTCCACTATTCACCATCACTTCTAATGGTCAGTTGTTTTTACTCCAATTGTTAGCTATTTTCTCTTCTTCTCTAATCGATGCTCTCTTCTGACACCCCCCTTCCGGATCTTTTAGGCACCAACAGGTGATCTTGAATTGCCCCTGTATCTTCCTTAAAAATGTTCTCTCCAATTCTGTGTCTGTCCAGAAACTGACAGTGGATATGGATAACCTGGTACCCCCCTTGGCTGGTACCATTGCATTATCAATATTGTTCAGTTGAAGCTGTAACAGTGATTGTTGATTTGGTTCACTCTGATTCTTCATAACCAACACTTCTTTTCTTCTTCTCCACCACCAGTTATAAGTTGTATTTGATTGAGTTTTCTTCGTCTGTTCTTCTCGTTGCTGACATATCAGTATTCTTCAAAAGGTTCTCTTCTAAGTTCTGTCCTCGAAATATCATCTTCCATCATCTTCTTACTAGTGGGCTCTTCTTGACCTCAATGTGTTCTTCTCCTTCCATTCTTGAATTCTTCATCCAGTCGTGTTACTTCTTATTCGATTTATCCAGGCATGATAAGCAATCAGCCTATATCTCCATTTCTTCTTTGCTCTTGTACCCTTCTTTCTTCAACCTTCATCAGAGATCAAGTCTCCAGTATCCTTCTTTCCTCTCTTGCCACTTCCTTCTGATCACAGAGTCACCTCCACCCATGGCCTCTCATCAATCACTCTCATCTTCATCCTCCTCATCTCCTTCACGTTCCATCCTGCTTAGCCTCCCTCTTTTTTCCCAGACATTCTCCTATTGTTGGGATCCTTTTCTTCATCAGTTTTTCTTCTCTTCATCTTTCTGAACCTCATTCTTCTCTTCGTTTCCAGACATCTCGGTTTTTCTTACTTCTGGAGTTTTGGATTCATCTTCATCTCTGAGGCAATAATCACTCTCCTGGATGATGACTGGAACTGAGGATAAACATCCCTAAGCTCTATTTTTTAGCCTATCTTATCGCTGGAATATTTTATCAATTTCTGTTTGAGAATGAAGGGCAACTTTTGTTTCACTTGCCGGATACCCTAGCAACACTTTAATTAAAGGATTACCACTATTTCAACCCGTGTAATGACTTTCATAGTCCTGATATCTTTTCCCCATTGTAACAAGCCTTTCTATTCCTTTATTGTGAACTATCCTATTTTTAGACTATATAACTTATATAGGCTTCCCCCCTGTAATTCTTAATATAACCTAAACAATTAAAAAAATATATATATATATATATTTTTTTTTTAAATAAACCGGCAAAAATATGAATATTAAAAAATTCAATTAAATGTTTTATTCAAAAACCATTTCCATAAAAATTAAAAATCAATTAAAAATCTAATTAAAAAAAAAAAAACGAATAATTAAAATCAATTTTTTATTTCCCTATCTTATCAATTTAGCTATTAGTGGCTCTCTCACCATAACCCATCAAATGCAAGTATTAAACTTCAGACTATAATCCTAAAACAACGCCTGTACCCCTACAACACTACAATCCCCATAACCCCTTGTTTCTTCCTATGATTGTTATGATTTAACTGGATAAGAACCCAAATGCAGACAAGTACACCAAGCCAGAGAAGTTTTAACAGGTTTATTTACAATGTTCAAAGTCCAGGTTTCCAAATATAGGGGAAGAGCAAGTCCAGGTACAGGGAGGGTAACAGATCCAGATCAGGGCAGGTGTGGTACCGTAATGTCTCTAGTGTCCGTGGTGAGTCCAAAAGAGAGGTCCCGGTAATGGAGAGCAGGATGGTGGTGGCAGGAGGAAGCGGAGGCAGGAGTCAGGTTCCAAATATCTGTGGCACAGGAGAAAACGTAAATAGAACAGACCAAAAACACAAAGAGCAAAAATAACCAGGTTGAGTCGGCAGCGAGACTAACATGGTCGTCTTGACTATGATCTGACGATGAGTGGTAAGTTTGACCGGGTCTTAAAGGCTGAGGTGATTATGGTGAATGAGCTGCAGCTGGAACCCTGACTCCCGCACACCAGACTTCACTCCTGCAATCAAGGACAGACAGAGGGGAGGGAGAGAGCAGAGAGAGCTACCTATCAGCAGTAGGCATAACAATGATATAAACCCAATAATCATAATTGCCAAATAATGTCAGTACCTGATTTCCAATCGAACTGTAATCCAGCCCAGTGATGCACATAGCCTCCAAAATGTAAATTTTATTCAAATAGTACAAAGGGCTAACCGACACAGGCTTAATCTGGGAAACATGAAAGGTGGAATGAACCCGTAGGGAGGCAGGAAGCTGTAGCTTAACCGCGCAGGGGTTAACAATAGACAGTATCTTGAACGGTCCTATAAAACGAGGCGCCATCTTCTTAGACTCCACCTTCAATGGAAGGTCCCGTGACTTCAGCCATACCTCTTGACCAGGAGAGTAACCGGGAGCCTGGGACCGGTGACGGTTGGCTTGCCTCTGCATGTACGCCGAAGCTCGGGACAGAGCTACCCTGGCCTCTCCAGACCTTGAAGCAGCGGCGCAGTGGGACTGCACCGAGGGTACCGCAAGTTCCCTCTCTTGGGAAGGGAACAGGGAGGGTTGATAACCCAGAGCACACAGAAAAGGAGACAAACCAGAGGAAGCGTTAGTCAAGGTGTTATGAGCATATTCCACCCAGGGGAGCATGGAGCTCCATGACCCAGGGTTAGACCCAGTGACACAGCGAAGAGCGGTCTCCATCTCCTGGTTCGCTCTCTCGGCTTGCCCGTTGGTCTGGGGGTGATATCCAGAGGACAGGCTGGATGTAATGCCCAAAGCTTTACAGAAAGCTTTCCACACCTGGGAGACAAACTGGGGACCCCTGTCAGAGACAATATCCGTGGGTAGACCATGAGAGCGGAACACATGTTCAACCAAAATATCAGCCGTCTCTCTGGCAGTGGGCAGTTTAGGTAGGGCCAAAAAATGAGCGAACTTAGAAAAACGATCAATCACCAGTAAGAATGACAGTCTTACCAGACGAGGGAAGTCCAGTGACAAAATCCATAGCGATATGCGCACCAGGGCCGGCTGGGTATAGGTAGAGGTCGTAGATGACCAGCGCTGGCCTGGGTGGAGTTTTTACTTCGGGCACATACCGCATAAGCAGCAATGAAGGCTCAGTGTCCGCCTCCATCGTGGCCCACCAGAACTTCCGCCGCACAAAGTCAAGGGTCCGCGAAACTCCAGGGTGACAGGTAAGGGGAGACGAGTGAGCCCACTGAAGTACCTGGGAGCGAGCAGACTCAGGGACAAACATCCGGTTAGGAGGACCCTCTCAGGGTCAGCTTGATGATGTTGAGCCTGTCTAACAATCCCCTCGATGTCACATGTGATGACTGCAATACTGCAGGTAGGAGGCAAAATGGGTTCAGGGTTACTACCAGTATCAACAGCCGAATGAACACGAGACAGGGCGTCAGGCTTGACGCTGCGTGACCCAGGACGGTAAGACAGAGAAAAATTGAATCTCCCAAAAAATAGTGCCCACCTGGCTTGACGGGGGTTGAGCTGCTTCGCTGACTGGAGGTAAGCCAGATTCTTATGATCCGTCCAAACGATGAAGGGTTGTTCCGCCCCTCCAACCAATGCCTCGCCACTCCTCGAGAGCCAGCTTAACGGCGAGCAGTTCACGATTTCCAACATCATAATTTCTCTCTGCCTGAGAAAGTTTCCTTGAGAGAAAAGCACAGGGATGCAGTTTGTTATCTTCAGGAGAACGTTGAGACAACACTGCACCTACCCCAGTGTCGGATGCATCCACCTCCCACGACAAACTGGCGGTGGGGTCCGGCTGCATCAGAATGGGAGCGAGGCGAAGCGATGTTTCAGTTCTTCGAACGCTGATTCGCCCCTTCATTCCAAGCGAACGGTCGTGAGATGGAGGTGAGAGCGGTGAGTGGCGCCGCAATGCGGCTGTAGTCCTTGATGAACCTCCTATAGAAGTTCGCAAACCCCAGGAATCGTTGAAGTTGTTTGCGGGTAGAGGGAGCTGGCCAGTCCGTGACAGCAGAGATCTTAGCTGGGTCCATCCGCAACTCCCCTGAGCTATGATGTAACCCAAAAAGAGGTCTCAGACACATGAAATTCACATTTCTCCATCTTCACAAACAGTTTGTTCTCCAACAACCTTGCAACACCTGGCGCACATGCAGTTCATGTTCCTGGGAGGACTCTGAGAAAATCAAGATATCATCCAGATAGACAAAAACAAACCGATTCAACATGTCACGAAGGACATCATTGACTAGTGCCTGAAAAACAGCAGGGGCATTGGACAACCCAAAAGGCATAACCAGATACTCAAAATGTCCCAAGGGTGTGTTGAAGGCAGTCTTCCATTCATCACCCTTACGAATGCGCACTCAGGTGATACGATTTCGTAGATCCAGTTTCGTAAAGATGGTAGCACCATGAAGGAGGGGAAAAGCAGAATTAATCAAAGGCAGAGAATACTTGTTCTTAATGGTGATGTTGTTAAGTCCACGGTAATCAATACAGGGTCTGAGGGTCTTATCCTTCTTAGCAACAAAAAGAATCCCGCTCCTACAGGTGACGAGGAAGGACGACAATACCTGCCGCCAAGGAGTCCCGAATGTAGTTCTCCATAGCCTCCGTTCTCCGGCCGGGAGAGATTGTACAGGCGACTGCTGGGGAGCGGGGCTCCTGGCTGGAGGTCACGGCGAGTCGTAAGGCCGTGAGGAGGAAGAGAAGTAGCTCTGTGTTTGCAGAAAACGGATGCCAGGTCATGATACACGTCAGGAACAGCAGAAAGATCCATGGACTCAGTGGAGGTTGAGGCACAGTACTGGCAGGAGTCTGAGCAGAACACAAACAATTCACATGACAAAATGTGCTCCATGAAACAATGCTACCTGTCACCCAATCAATGTGTGGATTGTGTTTATGAGCCAGGGGATACCAAGGACCAGGGGAGTCTGTGGGCAGTCGATAATATGGAATTGAATGTTCTCCTGATGATTTCCCGACACTCTAAGACAAACAGGAACAGTCTGATGGGTAATGCGGGTCAACAATTGTCCATTTAGACCCTTAGCCTGCAGCGGACAGTCCATAGGAACAGTCTCCAAATCCATTTGTTGAGCCCACTCTCTATCCAAAAGCTTTCGTCGGCACCAGAGTCAATCAGCGCACTAACAGAGAAATTCTGGGACTGCCACTGGAGGGATGCCTGGAGCAGAATGCGGGAGAAGAGGAAGAATCCGCTGCTCGGCTCACCAAAACTTCTCCCATTAATGATGAGCCGGCCCTTTTCCCCGGACGAACTGGGCAGGAAGGAACGAAATGACCAGCTTCTCCACAATACAGGCAGACCCGAGCCTGAATACGACGTGCACGCTCCTCTGAGGACAACCGTGCACGACCCACCTCCATGGCTTCGGGTTCAGTGCTCCTCGTATCGACTCGGGAAGACACGGCTCTCTCCGTAGGGACGATGCAGGGAGGAGTTTGTTGATGACAGACAGGTTGCTTGGAACTAACACTCCTCTCCCGGCGGCGCTCCCGAATCCGATTATCCAACCTGATAGTGAGTGAAATAAGATTATTGTAACGATCCCGGCAGTCTGAGTCGGGTCCTGTCTGGTGACTAGTGTTTCCTGTTCGTAGTCTCCAGTTTCCCGAGGGTTCGGGAACGCTCCGGGGAGCTCTCTTGTTTTCCGCACCTGCATCCCGTCAGCAATCTGCACACCTGGCCCTCATCATCACCCTTTTTAGGCTCTGGCCAAACATCCAGTTCCTGCCGGATCGTTAGCCATGAACAGTAGGTGTTCTGTGTATCAGTTAGAGCTTTCTAGCGTGAGTTTTGTTATTTTGTACTTTGTTGAGTTTTGTGTTCTTACCTCCGTTTTGTTCCACCTGCAGTCACACGTCCGGAACCTTCACCCCACCTCTGCCTGATGGTCGGCGGCTGCCGAGCCATCACTGGACCCAGTACTGCACCCCCAACTACTCAACCACGCCGCCCGCTCTGTCCCTGGATTATTCTGCACCTTTTGTCGTATCTAATAAACCCTCACCTTCGTTCAACTCTCCTTGTCCTGGTCTGCTTTTGGGTTCTGGCTGAGGGAACTGTGACAGAACGATCCGGCCAAATATGAACCCAGCGGACCTGGACTCTGTTCGCCATGCCATTACCCAGCAGGAGAAGATGTTGGGCCATCATAGCATGGTACTACAGGAGATCGCGTTGTCAGTTCGGAACCTTTCTACCGGCCTGACGGAGGTCCAGAACCAACGCCAGTGTCCGGTGGAGGACTCACTACCGGTTTCACCCATCTCGCCTGCCGCTTCTGAAGTTGTGTCCCTCCGTGAGCCCAAGGTTCGACGCCGGAGAAATATGAGGGGGAGCTGGGAAGATGCCGTTCCTTCCTTATGCAGTGTGGATTAGTGTTCGATCTACAGCCCTACTCTTATGCCACTGACAAGGCTAGGATAGCCTTTTTGATTGAGTTGCTGCGTGGTCGAGCGCTGGAGTGGGCTTCAGCCGTTTGGGAACGACAGGATCCCTGCATGGCTTCATACCAGGGGTTCACGGCCAGAGATGAGGAAGCTCTTCGACCATTCCGTCCGAGGGAGGGACGCAGCTAGCGTCTGTTTTCTCTTCACCAAGGAACTGCAGCGTGGCCGACTTCGTGATCGAGTTCAAGACGTTGGCTGTGAGAGTGGGTGGAACGAGGAGTCTTTGCAAGCGGCCTTTTACCAGGGCCTGTCGAGCAGCTCAAGGATGAGTTGATCTCCTATCCGGAGCCTAGTGACCTGGACAGCTTGGTAGCCTTGTCTATTCGGGTGGATAATCGAGTCCGAGAGCGAAGGAGGGAGAAGCAATGGGGTCCGGTCCAATCGATCAGCTTCTCAGTTCCCAGTCGGGTCGGGTGGTGGACCAGAACACGTCGATCATTCTCCACCACTAAGGATTAGTGGAGAGGACCTCTCTCCCGATTCTGAACCCATGCAGGTGGGGCGGCACGGGTTAACCAAGGAGGAGCGTCAACATAGACGTGAAGACCAACTGCTGCCTCTACTGTGGTCGCTCGACATTACATCTCCACTTGTTCCCGGCGGTCGTCAAACTGCCCGGCTCGCCAAAGTTGGGAGGACTTTTAGCGAGCCAGTTTCAACCTCTCAGTACCTCTGTCAGACCCGCTTCCGGCTACCCTTGCGAACAGGAATCAGAGCTTGAGCGCTAACGCTTTTATCGATTCAGGTGCCGATGGAAGCTTTCTTGATGCCGAGTTGGTGGAACAGCTGGGGCTTTCCAAGGAGCAATTGCCGGAAGCCATTGAAGCGACCACTCTGAACGGCAGTAGTCTGGCACGTATCACGATGAGGACTGAACCGGTTAAGATGCGGTTGTCGGGGGAATCATTCTGAGATGATTTCATTTTCATTCTGCCGTCTTCTCATGTTCCTCTGGTTCTTGGATACCCCTGGCTGAAGGAACACAATCCCACGTTCGATTGGGTGACGGGCAAGGTAACGAGTTGGAGCCTTGATTGTCATGCTAACTGTCTCAAGACTGCCTGCCCCCATTCGGTTCCCAGTCAGGTGATTGAGGCTAAACCCCAGATTTGTCCCTGGTTCCCGAGACATATCACGATTTGGGGGAAGTTTTCGTAAGCAGAAGGCTCTGTCACTTCCTCCCCACCGACCATATGATTGTGCCATCAACCTGGTTCCTGGAGCTGTCTACCCCAAGGGAAGGTTATACAGTATCTCCCGACCTGAACGTGAGGCGTTGGAGACCTACATCAAGGAGTCCCTAGCTGCTGGTCTCGTTCGTCCCCGTCATCACCCCTGGGGGCAGGATTCTTCTTTGTGGGAAAGAAGGATGGCTCTCTTCGACCGTGTATTGATTATCGGGGGTTGAATGACATCACGGTCAAGAACAAGTATCCCCTGCCCCTTGATGAGTTCTGCCTTCGACTCCTTACAGGGTGCTACAGTGTTCACCAAGCTAGACCTACGCAATGCGTATCACCTGGTCCGGATCAGAGAGGGGGACGAGTGGTTGACGGGTTTCAATACACCGATGGGTCACTCGAGTATCAGGTGATGCCGTTTGACTGACCAATGCTCCAGCGGTATTCCAGAGTATGGTGAACGACGTCCTGAGAGATATGATCGGTCTCTTCGTGTTTGTTTACCTGGATGACATTCTGATCTTCTCGAAGGAACCTTCCGACCCGTCCAGCATGTCCGGCAGGTTCTGCAGCGATTGTTGGAGAATCGCCTGTTCGTGAAGGCCGAGAAGTGCGAGTTTCACGCCACACTACATCCTTTCTCGGGTACATCATCTCCAGGGGTGAGATTAGGATGGATCAGGAGAAGGTTAGAGCGGTTCTGGAATGGGTCCAGCCCGGTACGAGATTGCAACTCCAGAGATTTTTGGGGTTTGCGAATTTCTACCGCAGATTCATCCGGGATTACAGCCGTGTGGCGCTCCATTAACTGCCTTGACTTCCAGTATCAGGACCTCAAGTGGAATCCGGAGGCGGATCGAGCGTTTTGGATTTGAAGAGGCGATTCACCAACGCACCGATTCTCTCTCAACCGGACAGCCCGTCAGTTCGGTCGTTGAAGTGGACGCGTCTGATGTGGGAGTTGGCGCTATCCTGTCGCGCAAGCGATGCTCCACGGACAGTAAACTCCATCCCTGCGCCTACTACTCTCGTCGCCTTTCGCCTGCGAGAGAGGAATTCGTGTGGGTAACCGGGAGCTTCAGAGGTGAAACTTGCCTTGGAGGAGTGGCGCCACTGGTTGGAGGGGGCGGAGCAACCGCTTTATTGTCTGGACTGACCACAAGAATCTTGCTTACGTGCAATCGGGCTAAACGTCTCAACTCCCGTCAGGCCAGGTGGGCGTTGTTTTTCGGACGATTCAAGTTTGCCCTGACGTTCCGACCTGGATCTAAGAACGGCAAGCGCGGACGCCTTGTCCCGGATGTTCTCCAAGACGGAGGAGAGTGGTCCAAGACCGAGACTATTCTCCCCCGGAACTGCGTCGTGGGAGCAGTGATGTGGAAGATTGAGGAGGAGGTGCTGGCGGCCCTTCGACTCAGCCCGGTCCCGTAACGGTCCACCCGGTCGGTTGTTTGTGCCTTGAGTCGGTTCGTCCTGCTGTCCTCAAATGGTCCCACGCCAGCAAGATGGCTTGTCACCCGGCGTGGCTCGGACTATGGCGTTTCTTCGCAGACGTTTTTGGTGGCTCGCCATGGCCGAGGATACTCGGGTTTTGTTGCTGCCTGTCCAGTGTGTGCGCAGAATAAGAGTACTAATCGGCCCAGCTCGACTACTTCACCCTTCCTATTCCCGGCGTCCCATGGTGCATCTGGCCCTGGACTTCGTCACGGTTGCCGCCTTGAGGGGAACACGGTCGTTCTGACTATCGTGGACAGATTCAGCAAGTTCGCCCACTTTGTGCCTTTGCCAAGTTTCCTCTGCCTCGGAGACGTCCGAGATCCTGGTTAGGGGTTTTCGGTCCACGGGTTTGCCCAGTGATATCGCTTTCCGACCGCGGCCCCTCAGTTTACCTCTGCTGTCTGGAAGTCCTTCTGTTTGGCC